>NC_056745.1:1375032356-1375082356 GCF_019279795.1 Protopterus annectens | reverse complement strand
ATCTTTATTTATGAGGTCCATAATGATACAGAGGTTATAGTGCCCCTCTACTCATCACTCATCAGACCCATCATAGAGTACAATGCTCCATTTGGGATATACCTCACAAGACACTTCCAACAGCTGGAAAAAACAGAAAAGTACCTCACCAAGAGGATTACTGGCCTCAAACATATATGTCCTATGCAGCCCGACAGGAAAAACTCTAGCTGTATTCAGTCGCATATCGCTTACTCAGAAGTGATCTCTGCCTGACCTACAAAGCCATGTCCAACTCAGAATCTATGGATATGCTCCACCTAAAGAAATCCAAGTCACTGCGAGCCACTCACTCTGGTGAGCTAAACCTCGCCACAGCAATAAATAGAACATGCTGGAGGGATAGATTCCTGTCACAGAGACTCCCCATGCTTTGGAACAAAATTCCTAACTACATTAGGCAGAGCCCCTCACTAACACTCTTCAAGAGAAACCTTGACGAGTGGATTGGTAACAGAAAATACACCCCTGGGATCACTTCATTGGCTCTTCTTGACAGAGGCTCAGTTAATTAATCAATGGGGCGGCGAAAGCTGACACACTCTGGCTAGGCTTATAAATGCCCTTGGGCAGATAGCCTAGTACCTACCGATGAACCTATGAACCTATACGTTCCATGACCTTACATATGAGACTAGTCAAGCTTATGGGTCTGTAATTCCCCAGGTCTGTTGTTAGGCCACCTTTGTGGAGTGGAATAACTGTTGCTATTCTCCATTCTGCAGGAACAAAGCTTGTGGTTAGGCAATGTTTGATAAAGGTACTTAATGATGATGCTTGCTCATGTTTTCACCTGTTTAGAAGACAGCTTGGGATGCCGTCTGTTCCCATAGAGGCTGTGTTATTTTTTTGCTTTGGACAAGGCTTTGATGACCTGCTCTTCAGATATGTAGAGTGGGAGAAAGTTTGGGGGAAGGTTTCTGATAAGTTTGGAGGGGATAAGAGAGTGAACGTTTTGCCAAACCTATCAACTAGCAGGTTTGCTATCTCTGTGGGGTCAGTGTGTGTGGTACCATTGGTCACTAGTTCTGCACATGATAGGTCCTACCTTTTAGGGTATGTACATAGCTGTAAAAGTCCTTATGGTTATTCTTGGCAGTGCTTGCTAAGTTTTTCTCAAAGAAACCCTTAGAGGAATTGACAAGTTGTCTTATTAGTCTGTTGAGACATTGTTGGGGCCTCACCTTTGTTTTCTTGGATAGCAACTTTTAGCACTTATTGTAAAGTTTGTTGACACCGGATGTCCACCATGGAAGCTTGTTTTTACTTGGGGCTCCTGCTTTGATTCTTTCTGATAGAGCTGAGTCTATACACATATGCAAGTGATTGTACAGGGCTTTAGTGTGCACGTTGGCTTAGTTACCACTTCTAGCTGGGGTTGGGGCTTGGAATGCATTTATACCTTCACCAAGGAGGGTGTAGTTTGCCCTGGTAAAGTTTTGTAGTCTGAGTTCACCCTTTGTGAGTTCAGGTGTTAGTGCCAGCTTGAAGGTGACTGATATGTGGTCAGATTTAACTAATGAGGGTCCAACAGTTGCAGCAGTGCATCTATTCGACATGTTAGTGAGGACCAGATCTAGTATGTTTGTTCCTTTTGTCAGGGTATGAACAATTTGTTCCAGGGCATTGAAATGAACAAAAGTCAAGGAACTTTTGCACTAGCAAGTTAGGGCTAGTGTAGGTTTACCAGTTGATGGTGGGATAATTGAAATCTCCAATAACAGTGTTTCTTAAAAATTTGGATTGTCTCCAGTTTGGTCGTAGGCATTGGAACACATGGAGGTGAATCTATAACTGGCTATGACATGAATGGGGGTGTTACCCACCATAACCTGGACTTGGAGTAACTCCATGGAGTTGTCCATTCTAACTACATGGGAGGTGAATTTATCTGTAATATAGATAGAAACACTCCCTCCTTTAGTTTTTATACTGTTATTTTGTGGTCTAAAGGTGTGGAAGGCATTGTAGCCTCCCAAGGCTGGAGTACTCTCTGAAGCCTTGAACCAGGTTTCTGTGACTGCACAGACATCTAAATCTTCTAGTGATAGAAGTGCTTCCAGGCAATGCAGCTTTTGGTTTAAGCTCCTAGCATTTAGCAGCATGACCCTTATTTTGCTCTGACTGGCTAATTTCACATTGATGATGTTGTTTTCAAGACCTTGCCTAAAAAAGGCACTATGGGGGATGCAATACCTTTGCCAGTAACCAAAACCCTAGAGGTCCCAGGTGCAAACCCTCTCTGGCAAAGTAGCAAGGTTTGTTGAACTTGGCTTCCCAGGCTGACAGGAACTGTTTCCCCTTTGAATGACACCAAACACTAAGCCAATTTTTCAAAATCAATAATTTTTTGTTTATACTGCAGCATCATTCTAGATGAGGGTAGTATGATGCACAAGACTAGGGACATATCTGCCTGGGACACATATGCAGGGAGCTCAACCATGTCTCTCTTCATATAGTTTAGTGAGGTATGTCTCTGGTCATTCACACCAACATGAACTATGACAGAGTCATAATGGTACTTGCTGCTGAGAGGCCTGATGAATCATGGCAACGGACAGGCAGCTGACTGTGACTTTCGCATTGTCCAAGTTGGTGAGTGGGATATTCATGTGTTTCACTAATGAGTCGCCAATGACCAGAAAATGTGTTTTTTGAGTGTTATGCCTTACTGGCTTCATGGGTGAGACACTGGTGTGGCTACATGCCATGGGTGCTGCGGGGACTGAGTTAGCTGTAGCAGTCTTGTGTTTTGGAGGTCTCTGCTGTTTCCGTAAGTTTTTCGAGAGAACCTCCATGTATGTAGATTTTTCTGTTTGATGCATACTATGTGCATGTGTAACTGAGTTGACAACCTCTTCTGTGTTATTGTTTTGAGTGTGAGAGAGCATGGATTCAAGATTCTTGGTGTAGATAAATCTCTCGCACTCTGCACTAGTCGGTTATTAGTACAGGGTCGTCAGTGTACATGATACAGTTGCTACACTGCCTAAAGAGATCCAGGTCAACAAGGTTGGTTGGCAGGAGAAACAACGGTAGTCCAACTGTCCATAATGCTAGACTGAAGACTGTTGTCACTAGGGGGTGGCTTTTCAGAATCATTCATGGATGAGCTCAGTGGCTGGATACATCTGCCTGTTTTTTTTTTTTTTTTGTAGGTGGTTTAATAGGTCACAGCTCACTAGCACTATTTATTTGACCAGGATAGCACTAAGGTTAAGGGCTACACTAGTGTGCTACAGTTGTATCTAAGGGAAAAATAGTTGAATTTAATTGTTCGGCTTTGCTGCACAAGTGCACAGCAGTGTGAGCGGTGCTGCACAACATGCAAACAAGCAAAAACCACCTCAGATCCACTGCCTAAATACCACAAGCTAAAAACTTGAAAAATACTTTAAACAGATTCAAAAGGACCAATAAGGATGCTTATTCCAAGCCCTAGAATGACCTCCCTTTACCAGACAGGGTCCAGTAAACACAGTCTTTTCAGTAAAGTGCAAATAGGCCCTTTCCAATCTAAGATGGCCTGGAAAACGTGCTCAGGGCAAACAACCACTACAAACAGACCCTGATGCAGCAATCCTGTATCTGGACTATGCTACAGCTACTAGCTACCCTAGTTTCAGTAGGAAATACTAGATAATGTTTAACACAGCAGACAGCAGTGAAGCACTAAAAAATTTTTAAAACAGCAGAAAAACAGCAAGGAGGCTCTAAAGAATGTTTTAAACAGCTACCAGATCAATTATTTAAACACTGCTTGGTGGGAAAACCAGAACAAGTAGAACAGGTAGCTTTAAAACAGTGAAAAATACCAGTAAATACTCAATAAACAGTGAAAATAGCAAAACAGCTTTGCAAACAGTGTAAGGAACAATACAATTTGGTTTAAAAGGCACAATAATGCAGACAATTGCAGTACGACAGTGTAGTTTAGTACACAGTATATAAATACAGTATAAAATAGGCAGCAGGCAAAAAAAGTGCAGTAAATAGCATAAATAAGCAAAAAACTGGCAACTTATGTTTTTTTCAGGCTCAGAAGCCTCTATCATCTGGTATCTCAACTCAAACAAGCAGAAACCTGTTTAAATGCAAGGCATAAATACCATAAGCTTAAAAACTTGAAACAACTTTGAATAGATTCAAAGGCACCAATGAGAATGCTTATTCCAAGTCCTAGATCAACCTCCTTTTATTAGACAGGGTCCAATCAACACAGTTTTCCTACTAAAGTGCAGATAGGCCCCTTCCAATCCAGGATGGCCTGGAAAATGTGCCCAGAACAAACAACCACTACAAACAGCATTTAGAATGACTTCTAAAAGCTGCAAAAAACATTACACATAGCTGTTTACAAATCTATATGACTGAATTTTAAAATGGACAAATCATGAATTCTACTGGTATCCAAATGCATAAGAAATGTAGGTTGTGGCACAAACTGAATTGACTACCCTGAATTGGCTACCCTGCAACTCACATATGATCAGATTTGAGACTGAGCCTAGTTAAACTGAGTCTGCTGGCTGTAGACTAAGCCTAGTTAAACTGGGTTTGCTGGCTGTAGACTAAGCCTAGTTAAACTGGGTTTTCTGGCTGTAGACTGAGTATAGTTAAACTGGGTTTGCTGGCTGTAGACTGAGCCCAGTTAAACTGGGTTTGCTGGCTGTAGACTGAGCCTAGTTAAAATGGGTTTGCTGGCTGTATACTGGTTTATGGTAGCAGCTTGATCCCTGCTAGTGTCCTGGGGTGAGTGTATGTTTTGTTTTTGTTGTTGTTTGCTTTAGAATTAATATAATTTATAATTAATATAATTTAATTTAGTTTAATTATTCAATGAAGTTAACTTAATTTATATTTGATTGTTTTAGTTGTGGGGTTTATTATGGATTGATTTCACCATTTGCTAGATCCTTTGTGGTAGTTTCATCAGAAGTTCTAAGTTCTTCATTGTTCCAGTTTTCTCTGTTTAACAAGTCCATCGAATAACTTTGACTCCCCTTGTTTTCTTTCCCTAAAAATAATAATAATAATAATAATGTCCATCTTTGGGAACATTTTGTCTAGTTGCTATCTTAAATTATGAATGGTTTGCCCTTGAAACCGGTTCTATTTTGTTATTGCATTTTGTTTTAATTTTATTTATCTTTTCTTCTATCTCACTAATTTGTTTTCACTATTTGTGGTTACGGGATGCCTTTTGTCCACCCTGTGCCTTTCAACATGTTTCTTTATTGGCTAGTTGTCATGTGACAGTAACTCTTTTCAGTTTACCTCTTCTAACTGGATTTTGCTTTCTGAGTTCTGTCTTTTTTTTCTTCTCTAACTGTTGTTAATTATTTTCTTTTATCATCCATAAAGTGAATTAATATACATCACATAATAAAGTTTACATAGCTATATTTAAAGGAACTAGAATATTATGGTATAAAATGTGAGATTCAGATGTATTTGCAGATGGCTGTTTTATGTACATACTTTAGATTTAATCACTTGCAAATAAAAAAGTGAACACATTTATTAATTAATTTAACAGACAGTTATTTAGCATTACTTCATCTCTCCTCTTGTTGCAAATTGATTTAGTAAATGAATAAATAAGCAAATGTTTTTTGCATCAGGATATACAAGCAATTTATTTGTCTGCAAATTGTATGGTTTCATTAAAAAACAAGAGTAAAATGGGTCACATCTAAAACTTGGTATTTATTTTACTCTTTACTGTGTAGCCAGATTACAGGTATTTCTACATATTAAGCAAACAATTCTTCTTTACTTAATAAACTTAATCAAGCTGAAGTTAATCTTATCTTAATTAAGTTGGCTAAATAGTGTTACTTTGGCTTTGGGTTTAAGGGATCATGGCTTGATTCCAGAGTGCAGTTAATGGGGTTCCTATTATGTTATTGAAGTTCTGAAACTTCAAACACCATAAGGTCGAACCCTTATGTTCGAAGTGTAAGAACTTTGATAACGTTAAAGAAAAAGTAAAAACAAAAGACAAAAAATAAACTATTACAAGCAGGGGGGGGGAAGCCCCCCTGCACCCCCCCAACACCCCCTGCTCTTTAAATATACCAACTTCGAGATCACACTACAGTGCAGTAAAGGGAAATCTTCCCTTTACACACTGCATTGTGATCTCAGAATTGGTATATTTAAAGACCAGGGGGTTTGGGGGGCACAGGCCCCCATGGGGGGTGCAGTGGGGCTTGCCCCCCTGCTTGCAATAGCTAGGTAGGTTTTAGGGTGTCTATTTTTTTATTTTTTTACGTTCGAATTCCTGAAACTTCAAAGTTTCAGGGATTTGACAACATAATAGGAACCCAGTTAATGCTGTTATAATTAAATTGATCAGCATTTTTAGCTAATATTTACCATTTTGATCAGTTCAACTTGTAATCATGTAATTATGTCAGAATTGCATTAACTTTTACATAGGCAAATTTTCTAGTAAGTGGTATTTTGTGTTAATTAAAATCATACTTTTCTACTTTAAATTTAGCTCTACTTCATGCACTTAATTGGATAAATAGCCAACTTTGGCTCTGGGTTAAAAGGGATACTGGGTTGATTCCTGGATGGGCCAACAATTTTATCATCCACTCAGTTAACATTTAACACAATTAACTGTTATTATTAAGGTATACAGGTATATGTTTCACACACATTATGTTTAATTACAATTAACTATAACAGTTAATGTTATGTTTTGAATTCAGTATTAATTATGCCATTATGGAACACATGTATTTACACACCAACGTTTAGCTAATTTAGAAGTCAATTTAACTAGCTGAAGTACTTATGAAGACAATCTGCTGATTTTTTTTTTTTTTATCTCCAATAACTTTCAAGTATTTAATTTATTTTCTCCTAGGGTTATTACCTTTTCATAAGAACACACTGAAACATGGGTGGTCTAGTATTGCAGAAGATGAATGTTTTCTTTTTGAGGCCATAAGAGGAATCTGATCAATTGTCACATTTAATTCAAACAACTGCAAAAATTGGCAACTAGCAAGTAGCTAATCCAGAAGTGGTGAATAAAGCACCCAGCGGATGAGGAAATATGTAACTGCATACACAGGGAAGAAGCCTTTCATTTCTGCCAACACAGGTACTGAGATTATGGCAGACATTCAGGTACATTGGAAAGGACAGCCGTATTAGATAGAGGAATATCTTCAGGCATCTAATGATTCTTTGAATGAAGAGGGTAGGTCCAAACTGTTTGAATTAGTAGTAGACAGAGTTTACCCTCTTCCTTAAAGGCACATCCAGAGTCAGTAACTAAAAACATGAATGAGAGTAATTTAGTAGTTACTTTCCACAATTGCCTTTCAGTGGTGAAATCATAAATAGTAATACGCCGGGTAAGGGAGATAAACCATTTAATGACAGCAGATTTAATTATGCATAATCTTACTGTTGGAAATCATGGGTCAGCAATTACTTCACATCTTCCTCAGTCAGTAAAATAAAAAAAATGGCAGGGGGATTATTTGAAAATATCTGAGCTGAATGATTTGGAAGGGGTACAACATATATCAGAGTTTCAAACATTGTAGAAGAAAGACCTGGCTCATGCATTGGCAATGTTGAGCAGACAACAGTCCAAAAATCTTAGGGTAAAGTCTTGGGATAACTGGGTATGAGGTTCATTTATTTTATTGTAATAATAACTGAAAAAAAATGATCAACACTGCCATTTATTTTTTAATTGTAAGAGAAGCACAATTTGTAATTGGGGGATTGTCATGGTTATGGTTGTTGTTGTTGTTTGTCTTTCGGCTTTTCCAGGTTAGGGGTCACCACAGCGGAACTCCGGTCCGCTAATGATTAGCAGTTGTTTTTTATGGTGTTGAGTTGCCAGCCCGATACCCAACCTTCAACGAAGGCATGCCCATTCAACGCATGTCTTTCAAATGCCCACTCGATGGTATGATCAAAAATTTAGAAAAGGTAAGACCCTAGACAAGCTACTCAAGTGGGAAGGGAGGCACCCCTACACATAGCTAGGAATAATATCTAATAGGTCAAGATGCATCTCGCAACAAAATGAAGAACAAAAAAGTCCCATGTTTAAATCATGTTGGGTTTTTAACACTGGTTCTAGGGTATGGCTATCTTGTAGGTTTCCACACATGTTTCAGTTGTGGGTGCAGGCATTCTGCTGAGATGTGTTGGTTTAAAAATGACAGCAAAGACAATTCTGCATCTACCATCTCAATGGGAAAGGTTAATAAAACCTCAGATAATTCATTGGAGTGTGTTAGACCTTTCTTTTGAGGTTAGAATAAGCAACAAGTTGATGTTGAATTGTTAAAGGATTTATATTGTTTTTTTGTCAAGTATACTGTTGTTAACAATACAACAGACAAAAAGAATCTGAAGTCAGTTAAGGAAAAGGAGCTGATATTAAAGAACACATCGAATAAGGAAATTGAAAAAAGGTAGAATACCATATCCTTATCAGTATCAACCTTTTATGTTTTTACAGTTTCCCCCATTGCAATTCATACACAAGAAGGATGAGAAATTTAGATTAATTCATAATCTGGCTTTTCCAAGAAGAATTTCTAAAAATGATTGTATAAATAAGAAGAATTCTAAAGTGCAGTATGCATCATTAGATGATGCCATTCAGATCATACATGATTTTCAGACCCCTGGTTAGCTAAACTTGATATAGAGCCTGCATTTCATCTTCTTTATCCACTCTCAGCATAAGCAGGTCTTATGTCATAGCTGGAGGCAATTTGGTTTCACTTACATCTTGTGTGCTAGATGGAAAGGAGAAAGGGTTAAAGTCGTAGCTGAATTTGGTGGTCAGTAGTCTCTCTGCATCTTCAGTATCAGTGTAGATAGCATTGTTCACAGTCAGGTCAGTGCATTGCTGCATCATGTTTCTGAGATTATGACCATAACTAAAAAACTTGTGATTTTCTTTGGTTTGTGTGATTATTCTGGATTTTGTTAACTTCTTATGTTATTTTTATTTATTTCATTGACATAGACTCTATCATTTTTAGAACTACTCTTCTTAATTTTGATCAAAATTCACTTCCTGTTATTGTAAAGCTTGTTAATATTATGTTTCCACCATGGGGGGTTGTTTCAAAGGTGTGACCTGCCCTTCTTCCTACAGGGTATCTATGCAACTGTTTACATGCTGGTATAGTGTGGCGGTGTACATTTCTGCATATTCAGTGGAGTTAACTAAGTTCGGTGGGGATTTGAAGTTTGCTAATGTATCACTTAGGAGTAGGTAATTTGTCTTGGGGGAAATTTCGAAAGGTACGTTGGGTGGAAGGGGCTTCTGTTTTCAGTTTTATTTTGAAGGAGATGGCTTTAAGGTCGGACCTAACAAGTGACAAAGATATGCAAGGGATAGTGCAAGATGCCACCTTATTCATCAGGACAAGATCCAAGATGTCATTCCCCTAGTGGGTACTCTGACTAATTGTTCTAGTGCAGTTGTATTGACAAAGTCCAAGAATTTCTGTAGTGTTGAGACAATTTTCCATACAATGAGTTATATAGCGTTATAATTATTAAGATTAACATTTAGCTGGGAGAGTATATGAACAATACCCGAGTGTGGGATGTTGTCAAATGTCCTTCCAAGTTCTAGGTATGGGGTGCATCAATTTTCCCTTCATCCATTGCTTAAGCAACCTTCTCAAAGAACTCAATAAGGTTAAGCAGGCAGCATCTGACCTTGACAAAAGTGAACTGGCTTGGGTCAGGAGTTTCAAAAGAGAAACAGGAACACTTACAAGCAAAAATCGAATAAATACACAGCAAAGTATAATCCAAAAAAAAGACTTCAACCACCACAGCAATATGCAGCAAAAAGAAGTGTAATAAAATAAACTAAAGTAGAAATAAAACAAGAATTTTAGTAACAAAAAGATAAGCATTTTTGTGGAAGACTGCTTCCTCAGACCTAAAGTCTTCTTTTTTGGATTATACTTTGGGTCAAGAATTTGTAGGTTACCTATGTCCTTATTTATTAATTACATAATGATCCTCTCTGTTTTCTTACATATGAATGGGTTTATAGTTACCAGGGTCCATTGATATCCCATCTTTGTGCAGGGGGATGACTGCTGCTGTCTTCCATTCAGCCAGCACAAAGCCTGTTTGGAGACTGATACTGGATAGCATCTGTAGTGGGTTTGACAGGTCCTGTTTAATGCTGGCTAGTAGACTGCCTGGTATATTATCCAGCCCCATTCAAGTAGTGTTCTGGCTTTTGGAAAGTGCTTTAAGGGCTTGTTATTGGGAGACCTGAGGACTGCTGTGTGATCTGGGAATGTGTGTATGTGCTGGGGGGGGAGGGTTAGGGCTAATTTATCTGCTAGCAGATTGGCCATGTCTTCAGGGTCTGAGTATCTGATATAATTTATTATTAGTTCTGTGCAGTGTTGGGCATAGTTTCTGAAGTTTCTAACATAGCGAAAGAAGCCTTTATAGTTGTCTTTTTTGCCTGGGTGGCTATTTTTACCTCATATTTTATTTTTCTTTTATTTAACATTTATTTACCTGAAAATTCTGACTGGGACAGAGCCCAGTTTCAGTAAATGTCCAGGGAGAAACACTCCAGACATATGCCTTTGGACTGTGGGAGGAAACCAGAGCACCCAGAAGAAGCCCACATGATTGTAGGGAGGACACAAAGACTCTGCACAGAAGGCATCCCAGCTGAATGAAACCAGAGAACCTCTTGCTGTGAGGCGAAAATATTAACCACAGCACCACTGTGTTACCTGTAATATCTAGCTTTAGTTGATTTGAACAGGGATTGGAGTTCCTTATTAAGTTTAACAGCATTTTTGATATCTAGAGAGATACATTTATTATTGTGTGCAATTATCTTTTTCCTTTTTTTTTGTATAAAAATCTTTTTATTTTTTTTTTTGTGAAAACAAATACAGTAAAATGTAACAGTATGAATAGACAAGTAGTAATATGACCAGAGAATACATTGCTGAATAATAAAACATAAATGCAAAACAGTAAAACTATTTACACATATGCCAAAATTCCATCATTGATTACATATACCAACTTCAAGCTAGAATAAAAATAAAAACCTGCTGCTCAATTAGTTTTAATATCTAACCTAACAGCAGCTAAACAGTAAACTGAAGGGAAATATTTTTTTTACAACAAAGGAACAAAGTTATTAAACTTATATTTTTCTTGTACTGCTCTACAAGGACAATAGTTTGCTTACAGCTACCCTCGAGCCTCCACAGCACTGGCTTACTATGCTTAAGTCCCCTAGTTTCTAATCATAAAATATCCCATAACTCAGGACTATTTTTGAGCTTAATTTATTTATAATCTTCTTCACTTTTTCAATTTGTAAGTAAGACTTACCTTGGTAAACTGGATGCTTGTTCTTATTTGAACAGCATACACAGATTGGCTCTGTAGCATGGCTGGGTCGTGCCCCACTCCATTCGCCTCACTATGCTCAGCTCACTCCACTCCCCTACCCTGCCCCCAATTCTCACCCACCCCAATTACATATTCACTTACACCTAACTGACTGCACATCAGCACCAATCAACTGTCTCAGCTAAGTTTAATCATCTCCTAAGTAAACCTCACCACCTATCCACCCAATTTCACATTCCAAACCCACCTCCTCCCCACCCCTCATCCAGTACCTTATGTCTTCCTTCTCCTACCAGACCCTATAATGCAAATCCTATTACCACTGCTCTTACTAGCACTCACTTCCTTATCCTATACTACATCCATATATACATCCATCAACCTAAACAGCACATCATACCACACAACACACACTATAAGGCACACCAACATCCATATAAACTTTAAAATTTACTCAACATTATTTAACAGTAGCACTGTATTACACACTAATCAGACCCACCTACCAACTGCTGACAATACGAAAGTAGTCTATGTATCCCTCAAACTTAATGCATACTATTAAGCACATTTTTAATCTTAGTTTAGCACTCATCGCAGGTACACTCAAACCCAGGACCACCATTAATTTCCCCTCCCAATAAAACTCAATCTAATCTACTAATTATTAATATTAACACCAGAAGTATCTGCAACAAACTTCCTGACCTTCACTCATTTATAACCCACTACTCCCTTGACATACTATTACGAGTTATGGCTAAAACCAAATATCCCTAGCAAATAAATCCTCCCAGCAGGTTACAATATCATGAGGTTAGATAGAATGGGTATGAAAGAAGGTAGGGTAGCAATTCTATTCTAAGACACACTAAACCTCCAGCCACTCCATACCCCTTTACCAATATTCCAAAATGCAGCCACTCCATACCCCTTTACCAATATTCCAAAATGCAGAAACCATAGCTTCTACCCTAGCACTAAATAATGACAAAAAATTAACATCCTCTGCAGCTACATTCCTCCTGGAAATAACACTCCTATCATCGAAGAAATCCTTCAATGGCTTAGTCAGAATTCTCCTCAAGAAAAAATTTTATTAGGTGACCTAAATACTGACTGGCTAGCCTGTAACTCAAGAAACCCTGCCAACCAAATGAGCCTCTATGGATTTACCCAACTAATTCAAGAGCCCATCAGAATAGACAAAACGACCCAGAAATAAACCATTATTGATTGGACATTGGTGAACAGCACCAAACATCACTATCAGACTGCTTGCTTACCAGACAGACTTAGTGATCATCACCCTACTTTCCTCCTAAGGAAACATATCAATATTCCAAAGCCTATAATCTACAGACAAATCAGGGATGACTGCAATCTAAACCCAGAGGATCTAAACAACATTCTAAAGCAATGTAACTGGGAACTTCTAACAACTTTAGACCTAGATCTAGCAGTATACTAGTTCAACAACATGTTCATCACAGTTCTAAATTCAACGGCACCAATTAGGAAAGTAAAAGCCAAAGCAAACTATGCTCTATGGTTGAGTAGGGACACAAGACCCCTACTAAAAATAGAGACAAGGCAAGGAAGCAATGGAAAAAAGACAACTGCAATCTCACAAAACAATACTATAAGCAATTTAGGAATCAAGCAAAAAAACAAAACAAGCTAGATAAATAAAATTATTTTTTAAATCTCCAAAACAAGTACTCCAAAAATCCCAAAAAATTATGGCACATCATCAACACCTTGCTAAAACCTGGCAAACTTACCACCCCTGTCCCCTCCAGCCCTAATAAAAACAACAAAGATATAGCTTCCCAGCTTAACTATCATTGTATTAACTCAATCCAAACTCTATCAAACCAAATATCTAATGCTGATAGATGCCACACTACAACTTCAGACAGTTCTAGAAACAACCCTACCACACACCCAAATAACAAACCATGCTTTTCTCTCTTCCCTGTCCCTACATCTAAAATTAAAAAACTCCTCCTTGACCTAAAATCCACCACTCTTGCAGCAGACAGTATACCTGCTAACTTTCTAAAAATAGCAGCTGAGTCCCTATCATATCCTGTCTCAGTTCTAATAAACAGGTTTATTCAGGAAGCGTATGTACCAAAACTATGGAAAATTGCCTACATCATACCCATTCACAAAGGTGGAAAATCCTATGATTTCTCCAACTACCGGCCAATAGCTATACTTTCACCCTGTCCAGACTTCTTGAGAAGTGCATACACCTGCAAGTTATGCAATTCTTGAGCTCACACAATCTTCTCTCCTTTACTCAACATGGTTTCCGCCCCCACCAGAGCACAACCGCAGCTTTTTCTCATTTGCCAATCAGGTAAATCATCACAGAAATAACAATAACTATGTATCTGCTATCTTTTTAGATCTCTCCAAAGCCTTTGACATGGTCTCACATCCTAAACTACTAGACACTCTTGACTCACTCTCCTTCGCTCCCCTACTATATCCTGGTTTAAAAGTTACTTATCTGGCAGACAACAAGCTGTCCAATGGCAAAATGAACTATCTCCTCCTCTGCCCAACTCTATTGGGGTAGCACAAGGCTCTATACTGGGTTCACTACTTTTCTCAGTTTTTACAATCTACATACATCCTCCAAGCATGCCACACTAATTCAGTGTGCAGATGATTCTACTCTCATTTGCACAGACCCGTCTATTATCACCATACAAAAACTGGCCCAAGAATCATTCTCTGCTGTTGAAAGTTGGATCACTGACATCCAACTCATTCTCAACCCCAACAAAACCAAATTATTCCTATTCACCCCTAATAAAACAAAATCTACTCCTTCAACTTTCTCCATCACATCCAGAAATGGCACTATCATTTCATCATCAACTCATACTAAACTCCTAGGGGTGGAAATAGATAATAAGCTATCTTTTGACATTCAAATAGCACAAACAATCCAGAAAGTTCAGAAGAAAATGGGGACACTCTCATTGTATCTTTCATCTTTTCCAGGTTAGGCATCACCACAGTGGAACTCCAGTCCACTAATGATTGGCCATAAATTTTTACATACCGAGTAGCCAGCCCTGATGCACAACCTTCAACGAAGGTACACCCATTCATGCATGTCTCCACACAGAAGATGCTTTATCAAAATGGGGACACTCTATAGACACAAAAACTTTTTCACAGATAAAGCAAGAGTCACCCTAGCTCAGACCCACCTTTTATCAACACTTATGTATGCAGTGCCAATCCTAACCCATATTAGAAAAACAGATCTAGACAAGCTAGAATCATGTTATAATAAAATTGCAAAAATTTGCCATCAACTCACCCTTTAGAACCCACCACTGCCAGGCACTCAAAGAAATTCAATGGCTAGAGTTTCCTCACTTACTCACCTACCAACAACTCACTTGTGCCTTTAACATCATAAACTACCCAGAGAAAACTTCAGCACTAAAACAGCTGCTAACACTTTATTCTATCAGTCGCCCTCTTCGCTCATCTTATAAACCTTGCCTCAGAATTACAGCTGCCAACAGTACTGCTGGCAAAGTCGTATACTCCCATACCATAGCAAATAAATGCAATAACCTTCCCACTTATATAACTGCTACTACAACAAACATGCAATTTAAAAAACTACTCAAACCATATCTCAGGAAAACCTGGACCTGCCCATGTATTACATGACAGCCTCCACTGACTTTCTTCTTCTTTCCCTTTACTTCTCTAACTCTAGGTTCTCACTTTCTCATTGATCTAATTTTCCTCCTTAAAATCTGGATGCTCAGGTTATATTATTTTGCTCAAGTTATATTATTTCACTCAGGTTATATTATTTCGCTCAGGTTATATTATTTCGCTCAATTTATATTATTTCACTCAGGTTATATTATTTTCCTTCTCTGTTCCTTAACAGAAGCAAATGTAAAATGCAAATTGTATGTAAATGTTATTTAAAGAATAGCATTTTCTCTGTCAGGTCAGTTGTACTTTATATGTAATGCTTTATTAAAATATCAGTTCTTTACCAATCACAGTTGAGCCATTGTGAACAATATTTGTATGTGTGTACTTACAATTAACCTGTTTTTCATGTCTGTATTACCTGTGTCATAACTACTTTACCATATGTTAATTGTGGAGCTTTTCTCCCTGGGCATCCACTGAAAATGGACCTGGTCCAGCTGGATTTTCCCGGCTAACAAATGTAAAATAAACAATAAATAAAATAAATAAATAAATTATGTTCAAAAAGGGATTTCCAAAATTCTGTAAAGTGAGTGTGGGATTTCTTAGTGTAGGTTAAATATCTGTGAGCCAGTAGATGTTTGGTAGCTAATTGTTTGAAACCCTCCCATGTGAGTGATGCTCTATCCTTCCATTGTAATGTAATGTAGTATTTAAATAAAGAAACTAGTGTTATTAATATTCGTGTTTGTAGTTTAGTCAGGCATGCAGTGATGATATGTAGGAGAGAGAGTTTCCAAAATAAGGTGGACTTTTCATAGCCCATTTTTTCTAGTTGGACTCTAAGTGAGCACCATAGCTTGGAGGTGCACTTGCTGCAACAGAAGATGTAGAGTAGATCAGCCTTGTGATTATTACAATAGGAACAGAATGGAGATGTGGTTGGGTATATTTTATTTATAATGATTAGAGTGAGATAGGCATTATGTAGTATCATAATCTGTGTATATTTAAGTTTTTTAAGCGGAATAAGTTTGGAGGTAAGCTGGATCACTTGAGTTATTTGTTTGTAACTGAAGGATTGATTTCCTTCCAGTAACTAGAATAAATAACTTATTTCTGTGTTTTGAGATAGAATAAGTTTGTAGAAGTTAGATAGCATTTTTTTTGTTTGAGGATAGGAGGTTCCATATGGTTTTGAAGGTTTGGATGTCATTTGCGTTGATATCAGGATTGCCTATGATGTATTGGCTAAGTCTCAAATCTGTTTAAAATGATTGCATAGCTTTTAGGAAGCTTTAACTGTGTTCTCATTTCAGTGATAGTATTTTTCTTGAAGGGAAATATATCAGAAATGGTTAGTTTCTTGAGGAGGGGACAAATTGTTTAGGTTAATCATGTTGTTATTCATTTTGAGATTGGGGTTAAGGTGGATAGGTTGTAGGGAAGTGAATGCATACTATAGGCTTAATTATTTGAACCTCCTTTGTATGATAGTGATTTTATGTTTAATGATTGGGTGTATTTTATGATTTTTCAAATTTTTGTTGTAAAGGAAAGGGAGGGCTCTGGGGTTTATGGATAATGTTTTGATATAGTTATGTAATAGCTTGGCCCAGTTTGGAGACCATTGTTGTGGTGAAGGGGTGTGATTGGCTATTGCTATTAGTCTATTACAGTTTATGATATCAATATAGAGTTTATAGTCTGGCAGCCCAAACCCTCCATAGTCTTTATGGTATGTCAATTTATTATAACTGATTCTGACTAAATTTGGGGACCCAAATAAATTTGGAAATTGTGGAGTGAATGGTTTTGAAAAGTTTTAGGTTGATAATGGTATTGGAGGCATTAAATATATATATATATATATATATATATATATATATATATATATATATATATGTAGGATTCTGGGTAGAAGATTCATTTTGATTGTGGCTATTTTAGCTAGGAATGGAAGTTGAAGTTTTGTCCATCTGCCCATATCATGTTGTATGTTTGACCAGAGATTAATAATGTTATTTGTATATGATTGTTTAGGATCTTGGTGGAAGGATATTCCTAGATATTTTAATGAATTGTTAGTTTTAATACCAGCTGCTAAGGAGTATGTGTGAAGCTGACAGAGGGAGTTAATAGGGAAGATATTTGTTTTCTTTAGGTTTAGTTTGTAATTCAAGAAAGTTGAAAAGGTGTCTATAGTGGATAATAGTTTCTGGAGGTCTGAATTAGGTAGTGAGTAGTTAAGATTTAGATCATCTGCGTTTTCTGAGAAATGAGAAAAAGGGGTTCAATGTATAAATTAAAAAGATATGGGGACATAGGACATCCTTGTCTGGTACCATTTTCAATGTCAATTCGAGAAGATAGGTGTTTATTAATTTGTAGGTAAGTATGAGCCTTGGAGTATAGTGTTTTTTTTTTTTTTTTACTCAAGTGAAGGAGTATACTGTTTTGATAGCTTTTATCTAGTTATTGGGTATGTTAAAGAGAGGCAAGATATTGAGCAAAAAGTTTACATTGAGTCTATCAAATGCTTTTGAGCCATCAATAGTTAAGGTGTAGATTGGAGTATGTGCATGTGTAGAGAGATTGATCATGGTATCCAGCATAAGGGTATGATCAAAGGTTTGTCTGTGTATTATGAAACCTGATTGTTCAGGGGAAACAATGTTTGGAATGATTGGTTTAATTCTGTTTGCTAGTATTGATGCAAATATTTTCATATCAAGATTTATTAGGTCTATAGTTCAGGCGGTTTTTGAGGTTGGGGTTTTGTTTAGCTATGAGAATCATATGATCTCAATGCTGAAAACCTAACATACCAAGAAATTAAAACGTTAGCGAATTACTCTGAATGGGCTCACATGCCATCTAAATTCCTGGTGAGGCTTATTAACCAAAACAAACCCTCCCCGAACATAACAGAACTTTTCTACCAAGATAAACTCTATCACACTACTCAAGATATCATATGTATATTTGAAAGTATATATACAAAATCCTACAGTCCATCAAACCTTTCTCATAATAAACAGGACCTAGATGCCTTCTTAACCCATTAAAATTTTCCCAAAATCAGTCCAGATCAACAAAAAATGTTATTCTCCATGATCTCCCGGCAAGAAATTATTATGACAATCAACAAACTCAAACCCAACAAATCACCAGGTTCAGATGGTCTTACTGCCAAATTCTACAAAGCTTTCCCACAAAAATAATCTCTCTTTCTTCTCCATCTATTCAATCACATTTCTTCCAATGGTGTAAGTGGTATACATTTAAATGCATCCAAAGCTTTTGTTGGAGTTTTGTTATTTGAGTTTCAGTTTCTTGTTTAAACCTGAGCTATTTTGGGATATGCCAGAGGCAATAATATTTTTAATCCATTTTTTCTTTAGGGAGGGTTTCCACTGCTCTGGTAGCATGTGAGTTTTTTATAGGAGGATTAAATTAGGTTTGGATTTGAAAATCAAATGTAAAAGTAATTTTCTTTTTTTTATTATTTTTTTATTTGTATCCCTTTGACATTCCAGGAATCAAATGACCACATACCTACTATTATAACTTTGTCAGTAAAGGATGAGTGTGATGGTTATAGTTGGTACAGTAAATGTAAGAGGTAGGACATTAGCATATAACTCTTCCGGCATCAAACTTGTGCATATTCATTAAACTACTATGCCTAGAAGAGATGGGGGAATTGGATGAAAAAGAGTTATAACAGGAGTTAAAGCAGACATGGTTAGGTGGAAATCTTCTTGTTATTAATGCTTTGATAACTTTTTAGCCCCATATTAAAACATATATAGTACAGATAACAAACAGCATGTCTTCCTATTTTAACTTCTGCTAGTCTTCTTGCTCTCCATAGTTTTTGAATTATGAGGGAAAGTAATGGGGGCAATATAGTTCAGTGTAGTGAAATTGAATATCCCCCAAAATTGGTGTAAGGTGAGAGGGTTCTTAGAGTTGGTTAAGGTAGTATAAAAATATATATATATATATATAACCCTGTGTTTTTGTTGACTAGTGTGTCTTGATTGGGGTGTTAATCTGTGTTATTAGTTAGAGAGCTAATACCAGCTGTTTAAATAATTGTCACTGATGGTATTAATATATGACAAAATGTGTCAGGTTAAATGTTAGTGTTTCCAGGTATATTTCTCGTCTCTGGTCTAGAAGCTTCAGGGTAATAAACCCAACAAGTTTATGGGTTGTTAGTTTTATAACAGTAGACGTATTACTATATTAATAATATACTGTTGTTAAACTCAAGTACACTCAACAGCACACTGAGAAACTTTTTCTTCGAAGAGGTGGTTAGTCATAAAACAATAAGCAGATCAGAGCATATATAATATTTATGCATTCTATAGCATTTATCAAACGTATAAAGCATTTAACATCAGAATTTGTTCCATTAACTATTTTTAACATCATGCATCTGCCAACTAAGGTGATGGTATTATTATTAGAAACATCCCGTTAACAAGCTTAGAATGAATATATTAGGTATGCTAGTTATTTGGGTAGATAGACATGAGAGTAATAGTATACACATTTTCATTTGGTCTTTTTTAATTCTTTACTTCCCTTTTTCATTGCCCTTTTCTCATCTTCCCTTGTCTTTATTCATTCATGCAGCTTATATTGCTTTGCTATGTAACAGGGAAAGATTAAAAAAAACACACACAGTCTACTATTCAGAGTTGTTATCCAAGTCTGATAAAACTTGTATGTGAAGTTTATTTATAGAAATATAGGCAAAAATAGCATATAAAGATAGGTTCCAGAAGTTTTAATTGTCAAAAGAAAGAAATGTCATGCCTTACTTTGTATTGCAATTCACAGTTTGTAGGTATTTGCATTGTTCCACGTGTGGTTGAGTGGAATACCAGGGTAGAGAATATTGAGAATGAAAAGATTGCTGTGCTGACCACTAGATGGCAGTGTAATCTGTTATTGCATGGCAAGGTTAGTTTGTGAAGCCAAGTCAAATGTGTTGGAGAATGAATTCAAAGTAAAGTAAATCAAAACTGATGATTTCCTGGTTAACTTATATTAGTCCTAATAAAATGATAGATGTATTGTAAAGCCAACATTATGAATGCAGTTCTTGCAAATTTCTTTTTCTTGCTTGCATGAAAATGTCTATAATTTGGTAGTAGCATTTTAAGAAAAAATAGGCTTCTGGGAAGTTAGGTTCAGGGGTTAAACAGGAAGTGACTGGATGATAGAGATGGCTGGATCCTTGTACACTGTATTAATGGAGCCAGAGAGTCATTTTTGGCCAAGAAATCCATAAATTACTTATCTTGGATTACAAACAGTACCAAAATGACGAGAAGCTCATTTTTACCTTATTTCAGTTGCATGCAATTGTCTTATTTATGCCACAATGCTGCTTTTTTTCGTTTTATTTGCTATATTTGGTAGTAGGTAGTCCAGGAACTGTGTTAAAGGCATTTAAGAAGGATTTCTTCACTTCCAAGGTGTTGCAGATGTTGTATTTGATCCCCTGATGCTGAAAGTGAAGTGTGTAGGGGAATTTCATTTGGAATCTGATTTGCATCAAAAAACTACAAAATGGAGAGGGTTTTTGGCATTCCATTTTAATTTGTAGAGGAAGATCTTGGGCAAAACATATTTTATTTCCATTCCAGATCACATTTCTTTTTTTTTTTTTTGCAGATGTAAGGATTCTGGTTGCATGTTGGAAATTAAGCAATTTTATATACACTAGTCGTGGTTTAGTGGAGTCAAATGATGGGCGCAGGACTCGGTGTGCTCTTTGTATTGGTATTTTGCTTGCTTCAGTGGTGTTTTCAAGTAGAGCCCCAAATATAGCCAGAATTGTTTCCAGTAGTTTGTTTTGCTTGATATTTTATGGTATACCCCTCAAGATGATATTCTTACATCTGGCTCTTGCTTCTAGGTCCAGGATTTTTTGCTGCATTTCTTGTGTAGATTTGTTGTAAGCTTTAGATTCCTTCTGGAGTTCTTCAATTTTAGTTTCATTTTCAAAGATTCTGCCTTCTGATTTTTCCTGTCATTGCAATGTGGTTAATGGAATCCCAAAATATTTTAGCTGGTCTGAGAAATTTTGTATGGCTAATTGTAGAAGCTGTAGAGAAAGTTTTTAGTCATCAAGGTTTGTAGATTCAGTTTTATTTTTACTGGATGATTAAGTGGTTTCTTGTTTCCCAGGTCTAGGCCTTTAGTATTAATGTCTTTTTCTGGAGATCTAAGTGCTGAAAACTTAGTTTAGTAGTTTGTGAGTCCATGCTATCTGAGTCAGTCGGCATTATTTCTCTTTTGTTGCTTAGAAGATGCAAGAAGATATTTGGCCTTCAGGTGTTTCAGTCAGCCAGCAAGCAGATGTTTCAGTCAGCCAGCAAGCAGAGCACATGTGAAGGAATCCTGGCAGTATCAAAGGTAATCTTCCTATTTTTCAGTATTCTCCTCTTTTTGATAACGGCAAAGTCCAGGATTTTGTTTCTCCTAATTAGTGTATGGACTAACTGGTCCAGAGGGTTTATATTTATGAAGTCCAAAAGTCTGTGGTCATTCATTTTAGTCATGTATAAGTCTCCCATTTGATGGAGGGGAAGCTTAATTTCCCAAATACAATGGTGTCTGGCCTAATGCAGAGGGGCTCTATACTAGTTAGGTAGGAGGCATGGCCAACAGGGATATAGATGGTGTCCTATAGTTGACTATGATGTGATAAGGGGTTTTGTTAATGGTAATATTAATGTTCAGTGCCATGTGCCACTTCTGAGCAATTGAGTTAAGGCCATCAGTGGTGTTGTGAGCAGAAGTTTCTGAGAAACTGTGTGCTTGCCATGTAAGTCATTACATTGAATTGTCTTAATTTAGTTATCTGTTACTAGGCCATCATATATACTAAAAAAAACTTACTGTAAAGCTTAGTTTGTTCTCTATTCTGGGCATGTTTAACTGATTTGCTAACATTTTGAATAACTGCCATAGTGGTGAACTGCCATACTGTGAAAATGCTCTTAAATAATTTGCAAACAACCCAGACGCTAGTCCCCCTAACCCCCCCCCCCCAGAATTTGGACCATACTTGGGTTTAATCTGCCCTTAGAGCACTCCCGACTACAGGACTTACACTATTTATATAGGCAGTCTTGGTAAATTGTATCACAAGGGCAAACAGCAGAAAAAAAAGAAAAGTAAAATAAAAACAATATTTGTGTAAGGCAGTATATCTTAATTTTAAGGTCTAAACATGTAATTAGAACAGTAAGGGACAGGCTTGTTTTTTTTTTTGTAATGCTGCCAACTCCCTTGTGGTGCTTTCAACCCGCTCTGTTCGCCCTAGCTGTGCCTGGGTTCACTCCACTACCCTACCCTACCCACAATTCACACCCACCCCACTACACATAAATTTATAGTTAGCCACAGCCACACCTACAACTCAGACAACAATCCTCCACAATTCTTCCACCCATCGCATCTATGAGCAACTCCCACTGTCTATACTTTAACCCCTAACACACAAAATACCCTCTCACCCCATTAACACTAACTAGTAAGCACACTATCACACTCTCCATTATGCTATCTCCTAAACACACACTACTCTTCCTGACAATAAACTCAATTCTACTCCTGCTATATAACCTCTCCTGTTATGAAACTCCTCTCAAACACTCTCTTCCACCTCCACACCACACCTCAACAGCACCACTTCTGAACACTCAGTGGTCTATTACCCCAGCTCTCTTCTACACAACCAATACAGACTACCACACAAGCAAACTCCTTCCACAACAAACAAAATCCCCCACCTCTCTCTGATTTTCTAAGGTCCTTAATAAACTATCCAAGCTCCTTCAACACATACACAAGTGATTAATACTGGCAGGAGACATCCATCCCAATCCAGGACCCACAAATACACATACTTCACAACCTTACCTCCCCCAAACTAACTTTACTCTAATTCACCACAGAATAAAAATCATCTCTCCTCCTTCTTAACATCAATGTACGTAGCATAGCTTACAAAACCCTCAATTCACATGCTCTACTATCCTACTACTCCCCAGATATAGTTACTTTAACTTAAACATGGCTAAAACCAAACATCAGCAATAATGAAGTCAGTACCTCAGGTTACAATATCCTAAGAAAAGATAGAATAGACAAAAAAGGAGGTGGTGTAGCTATACTATACAAAGACCACCTATCAGTTGAACTACTACAAGTGTCCCCCCCCAAGACCTCACAAATACTGAGCTAATTATAGCCCGATTAGCCATCAACCCCAACAAACACCTTACTATAGTTGGTGGGTACATCCCACCAGGTAACAATATTCCTACTCTGGAAAACCTATTAATGGGTGACTTCAATACAGACTGGCTTCTGTGTTCTTCCACAACTCCCACTATGCATATTAACTTGGAGAGTTTTACCCAAATCATCTCAGCTCCAACCAGGACCTATAAAGCCTCTAAACATGAATCCATACTAGACTGGATACTAGTTAATTCCCCCCACCTATCAATCCACTCAGGTTGCCTCCCTGATAATATAAGTGATCACTGCCCAACATTTCCCTTAAGAGAGCAAATTCAGGTTCCACATCTAACTTCCTTCCACACAATTAGAAGCAAAAAACAATTCAATCCTGATAAGTTTACCCTGATCTTAAAAACTGTTCCTGGGAACATCTCAAACAACTGCCATTAGATAAGGCAGTACTCTCCTCCAACAACACCTTCCTTGCGATTCTCAATACCCATGCCCCAACCAAAAATATTTGAGTAAAAACCAATTATGAACCCTGGTTAACTAAAGAAACTAGAGCAGTACTCAAAGGCAGGGACAAGGCCTGATTACAGTTCCATAAGAAGAAAACCAGCACCAATAAACGTTTCCTAGAACTTAGAAACAAAGTAAAGAAATTAATTAAAACCGACAAATCCAACTACTACCACAACATCCAAATCAAACATCAGAATAACCCACAAAAATTCTGGGCATCTGTAAACAACTTATTTCAACCAGGTAAAAATACCATACCCACACCAAAAACAGCTAACAACTGTGAAAGCATGGCCACCCAGTTCAACAACTACTTTACAGAATCCATTCAATCCCTAGCAAACAATCTGAATGACACTACACCTAACCCCCCCAAAAAATCCCAACCCCCCCCACAAAATTGCAATAACCTCTTCAAAATAAAACCAGTCCTGACCCACTACATCAAAAAACTACTAAGAAAACTAAAACCAATTACTTTAGCTTCTGATAACCTCCCTGTAGATTATCTAAAACTAGCATCAGAAGCCATCTCCTACCCAATAACCATACTTATAAATAGATCCATCACTGAGACATATATTCCCACCATTTGGAAAATATCACATATCTTACCCCTGCACAAAGGAGGTAGCTCCTGTGAACTAACTAATTATCATCCCATTGCCATCCTTTCTAAAATCCTAGAAAGAGTTGTACACTCACAACTCATGGAATATCTATTATCACACAACCGCCTATCAAACACTAAACATGGCTTTTGCCCTGCCCATAGCACAACAACAGCCCTTCTATCCTTCACAAACACAATTAATTCACTCAGAAACAACTCCCAATTCATATCAGCTTTATTCCTGGACCTGTCAAAAGTATTTGACATGGTCAATCACCCCAAACCCATAAGCATTCTCTCCTCCCACAACCTCAGCAACACAGCTATAGCATGGTTCCAAAGGTACTTAACAGATCATCATCAAACCATCCTTTGGCAAGAGTCCTTCTCACCCCTCCAACCAGTTACCTTAGGGGTACCCCAAGCCTTCATCCTTGGAACCCTATTTTTCTCGATATTTACCAATCACCTCCACTTTGCCACTCCCCAAGCCAAGATCATTCAATAAGCTGATGACTCCACTCTGATCTGCTCTGCTTTCTCCCTTGATGACCTGCAATCTATCACCCAAGACACCTTCCTATCTGTCGAAACATGGCTAACAAACTCTCAACTTATATTAAATCCCAATAAAACTAAACTTATGCTTTCCTACCCCACCAGAAATCCTTCTTCTTCCACAGCCTTTCATATCTTCTCCAAGAACAAAACCACAATTACTCCTACCCCTCCCACACTAAACTTTTAGGTGTTGTTATTGACAATAACCTGAAATTTGAACTCCACATAGACCAATCCATTAAAAAAGTTCACAAAACACTTGGTCTCCTTTATAGGAATAAACAGTTTCTAACTAACAATACAAAAATTACAATTGCTAGAACACACCTGCTATCAAGACTCTTATACACATCCCCTAAACTTACAAGCCTCTGTAAAACCAACCTCGCCAAGCTTGAAACCTGCTATAACAAAATCTCCAAATTTGTCACTAATGCTTCTTATAAATCCCATCACTGTCAATCTCTCAAACAACTTAACTGGCTCTTTTACTTCAGTTTAATCAACTAACCATAGCCCACAAAATCCTCCACCATCCAGAAAAAAAAACAGCCCTTAAGGACATTATCCAACCATACTTTGCATCCAGATCCCTTCACTCAAACAACACATTACTCCTCCAAGTCACCAAAGTAGAAAAACTCAACAGGTGACCCCCTTTTCTTCAACTATATCTCCAAACTTTGGAACTCTCGGCCCAACCCACTTATGAACACTTCCTCACCTAAACAGTTTAAAGAACTCCTAAAAACCCACCTTACAAATGCCTGGCTCTGTTCCTGCCACAGCCCAGGTTAGACCTACTAAACTCCCTCCAAACCTCCTACACTATACCTTCCCCTCAAACACTGAATCCACTCAACAAACACCTTACTGATTCTAATATCAAACTTATTCTCTATCTACTACCAATGTTTAATCGCACTGACATATCTTTGTTTGAAAACTCTACATACTGAAATTAAGTATAACCCTTCAGAATGTATGAAACGTTATTGCTATAATTTCTATTGTTTTTTTCACTTCTATGAACCATTATTGTTGTAAATAGTCTTATTATAATTACCTACTCTGTGTTGCAAAATGTACTGATGTATTAGAAAATGTAGCAACTTAATGTGTTTTTAATATGTGTTAACTATACTCTGTAGTAAAGACTTTGTACTATTTGATATTGGAGCTTTTCTCCCTGAGCCTCCACTGAAAAACGACACATGTCCAGATGGACTTTCCCAGTTAATAAATATAAAATAAACAATAATAAATAAATAAGTTGCCTTTTTAGGCTGCTGTACGCTACTTGGATGAATTTCTTTTTGTGGTTGAAGGAGAGATGCGTGCCAAGGAAGGTCATTAGGTCATTGTACATTTCAGTATTTGTGTGAGGCAATTGGTGTTTCTCTAGTAAGATAGAAGGTTCTACAAAGATTCTTATATTTTAAGGGCTCAATGTACATGTCCTTACTTCTTCATTCTGATTATTGAAAGATACGTTGGATGGTCTTTCATCTTGTTTTCAGTCCTTTTTGTCATCCAAAAAAGTTATACTCAGAAAAGTTAGGGAATTGTGCAGTTTGTTGAATTTCACATGCAGAGCTTTTGCAATGGGAAGGGCTTTCATCGGATCATTTGCCAGTCTCTTAAATGGCACTCCCAAAATAACAACATAGATCCAGGATTAATAGAATGGTGAGATACGATATTCATTTATGGTCAATTTTCCTGTCATTTTGGCGAGGTGACTGGCTCCCAAATGGCACTTTGTAGCAATTTATGGATGCAACAGAGGGATTTAAATGGTGGTATATGTTATATCCAGTTGTTTTCGGTACCATGGCCTCAACATTGATCTAAAGGTAGGGTGAAAAATGCCATTTTTTAGAGGTAATGCCTATTTATGTGGCAGTATCTGCCAAGATCAGTCAAGCAATAAAGAAGTAATTTTTAGACTAAGTAATAAAGCTATGCTTCAAAGTTTGAAATAAATAGAACTTCTGGGAGCAATACATACAGCATTGTTTAGGAGAAAGACTGAAATTTAAAGGAAGACAGAAATTGGCTAATTTATGTAATGTTAAGGTGAATGAAATTTATAATGCATGAAAACAACAAATGAAACACTGGAATGGTTCATTTTCTTTTCTGTTACTGTATAAGTACTTATGTCACTTTTAAAAAATGTTCATGTTTAATAAAGATGTTTATAAAAAGAAGTCATCCATCCAAACCAGTATTTACTCATTGTACTTTAAGGCCACTGGTCTTACTTAGTTTGCTCATAGATCTTTCATTTTTTTCACAGCATATACCAGGCAGTCACAGTGTCTAGAATGTATCTCTCACTCTGTACATATATATATATATATATATATATATATATATATATATATATATACATACATATATATATATATATATATATATATATATATATATATATATATATATATATATATATATATACACATATACATATATATATACATACATACATATATATATATATATATATATATATATATATATATATATACATATATGGTCTGCAAATGTCATGCTCATGTTATTGGCCCCCCCAATGTAGCTGTTGTTCCCACCCACATTCAAAAGGAAGTTTGATTGATTGGAGAGAAATACTAAGTTTAATGTGGTGGAATTCATGGGTCATTAGTACAGGGAAGGTGAACAAAGTAGCTATTCAACATTCCAGAAAATTCTGTATGTCTCTTCATAACAAAGGGAGGAGGTAGTCATTGCATTTAAGACTACATTATTTAGCATAATGTTGTACAGAATGTAATCAGTTTATTTCTAAATGTTTATAATGTACAGGACATAAGCATGGGGGGTGGCTGGAATATTGAATGGCTAGAACACATTAAAAGCAAACATTCTGGATCTTCAACATCATATAGAACATTCTTTGCTGACATCTATTTTATTAGGTTTGCATGAATCTTCACCTAATTACTAGAGTTATGCATTTTGGGTCACATTATTTACATTTTCTCTGAGTCTTTTGGGGTTGTAATACCATGAAGGGAATGGACCCCATTCCTAAGTCAAAGTACAATTAAAGTCCATGAAATTAGTATTGTTTCAATCTTTGATGTCACCCAGAACAGCACCTGCCATGTACCCAGTAATGACTCCTTCTGCAATTCACATGGGGTAACATGCATTGGTAACATATCTAAATACGATTGTAGATTCTTTTTAAAAGACCCATTGCTCCTACTATTTGTACTGTCTGGGTATCTTTCTTCAATATTGCTCTTGTTTCTGCCTGCAAATCCAGATATTTTATGATTTCCATGATCAATCTTACTTTTGTCTTCTTTTCTGGTTTTCTTGAATCTATCTTTTGAACTGTTGGTAATGGATGATCCCATATTATGCAGACCATCATTTTCTATGATGCTTTGTGGCTCATGTTTCCAGTGTTTTTCAGCCACTTCAGTACCATAATGTTTGCACAATCCCCAGTGCAACAGTCTTGCCACATTATTATGCCTTTCGGTATACAGTCCTTCTGCCATTAGTATGTCACAACCACCAACAAGGTGTGTGACGTTTTCCAATTCTGTTTTACAAAACCTACATTTGTTTGTTCTTCCACATGTACAACGGACTTTGTGAACCAATGTGTATGCAGCCCACTATCTTGGGCAGCCAATATTAACCTTTCATATTTTAGTTGGAATTCGCCTGTCCTTAACCATTCATAAGTTCAATCCTGATGAACATGTGATTCTTCCAGGAGTTTTCTGTGCTTGCAACTATATTTATGCATTGTCCACATTTCTTGCCTTCTCATCTGATCCTTCACCTTATATTCTTTCTTTTGTTTTTTTTGGCACATTCAGTTACTGCCTGATTTTGATCTACTTCTGGTTTAATTTCCATTCCCACTTGAGGCCGATATGCTTCTGCTAGACTAAGCAGGGAAGTCATCTTAGATTTATTCTCCTCATGTTTCAAAACTTTCCCTACATTTGGGTCTTGGGAGGTCAGCAGGACTGTTTGTAAGCTTCTGAGCCCCCCCCCCCAAGCCTTTCTGTGTTGGAGGGAAGCCTTCTAGCTTATCAATGGGAGTGGTAAGCACTAGATAGCCTATCTACCACAAGAGGAGTGGTTTCTGGCCCAGAAATGTTAGTTTATTGGCACTTTGGGCAGTTTTTTCCATATCTTTCAACTTTCAGGTTTAAAACCCCACATTTGAGCTTGTTTCCTGCCTTTCCTGTAACTAGTCTAGTCCAGATACAGATTTGCTGTATCCAGGACTGTTTGTAAGCTGCTGAATGGTGCCAAAGTCTGATCCTCAATTTTTTCTTAGATCTGTTAGTTGTCCCCTCTCCTGCACTTTTACTAGCTTTTTAGTCTAGCACTTTACCAGACTTCTTATAGCAATTATTGTAGCACACAAACGTGCTACCAGCAATAAACATTCTACAAGGAAACAACTCCAGTACTTATTATTAATGCCCACCCCTCCAGGCATGTCTAATGGTCAGTTCCCTGTACTTTCTCCTATTAACCTGGTGAACTTGGGCATCCTGAGGCAATGTCACAACTGCCTCATGTACACTGACAACCCTCTTCTCTTACCTCAAACTTGTGAGAGATGCACTTATATATCCAAATTGGAAGCCACACACTCTCCAGCCAAGACTAGAATAGCTGGTCAAGAGGAGAAGGTCAACACTTGCACCACACCACATGGAACACATAGCCCTCTAGAACACACACCAGCATTGCCTTCACATAAAAACACAAACCAAACACCCACCTTTGCAGAGGCTCTCAATAAAAATCTACCCAAACAGCAGAGACCTCTACGGCAGAAACGTACTCGACCACCACAACACAACTCTAATCACGAAACACATAACTTTCCTAAACAGTGTGCCACTCAACCAATGCCCCCAAGGCAAAACAGCATGCCCAACATACTAGTCATAGGTGACTCAATAGTGAGGCACACTGATGTCCCACTCACTAGGTTGAATAAGGAGAAAGTAATAGTCAGCTGCCTGTCAGGTGCCAGGATCCGTCACATAACACATGTACTCAGGTCTCTCAACATCAGGTACAAATATGACTCTGTCATTGTACATGTGGGTTGTGAATGACCTGAGACATACCTCCCTGGACTACATGAAAACAAACATGGAGGAACTTTCAGATTATGTAGCCTAGGCAGGTATGACTCTAGCTCTGAGCAGCATCCTACCATCACCCAGAATAATACCACAGTACAATCAGAAAATGATTGATTTCAACAATTGGCTATGTTTCTGGTGTCATTCTAAGGGGATCCAGTATCTATCTTCCTGGGATGACATGATTGACAGACCTCGATGCTTTGCCAGAGATGGCCTGCATCTGTTAACCCTGGGCTTCTGGGTACTGGCCAAGGCTCTTACCACCCCTATAGTGCCTTTTTGAGGTGGCGTTCCAAAGACCAAATTGCCACTGTAACAGCTACAAACAAATGCAATCTGAGGGTTATGCTGCTCAGTGCTAAAAGTCTAAATCTCAAAATGCACTCACTTGAAGCACTCCTTAAAATGAAGAACATCGACATTTGTGCTGTAACAGAGACCTGGTTCAAGTCAGCAGAAACCACCCCTGCACTACCAGGCTATAACTCATTCCACACCTTTTGGCCCCAGAACATGGACCGAAGCACCAAAGGAGGTGGCGTTTCCATATTCATAAAGGATGCGCACACCTTCAGACTGGTAACCCAACATAATGCATCAGAGAAACTTCAGATGCAGTTAACATTGGGTAAGATAGTGATTCAGGTTGTAGCAGCTATAGGTCCCCAACCATGTCCCATGACTCACATTTCACGTTCCTAAGCACCCTGGAGAATATTAGAGTCCAACCTAATATACTGGGTGACTTCAACTACCCTTCCATTAACTGGTATAGCTACTCATGTACCAATACACTTGCTCAACGTTTCCCATAATTCATTAATTCCAATGCCCTGGACCAGATCATTCTTACCACCACTAGAGGTAGCAACATCTTTGACCTGGTCATTACTAACATGGGCAACCATTGCTCTACACCAGTAGTCAACTCCTCCCTGGTTAGATCCAACCACAAACTAATCACCTTAGAAATCCACATTCCCCCAAAAAGGTAACCACCACGAAAAACTTCTCCAAAGCTAACTTCGGGCTCCTAAAAACAGAGGTGGCTAACTTCACATCACCCATGCAAATGGAGAATAGTTGCATGACTGCCAGTGCCCAATCGTACACCAATGCACCGTGCGAACATGTACACAAATGCATGGATCTCGCCATACTCAATTGAACCAAAATGCTGTCCTCCAAAAAAAGGAAGCCAATATGGTGGTCCCCTGCCATAAACAAACTGTACAACAGAAGGAGGAAACTGATGTGGAATAAGGTAAAGTTCCAAGACTGGAAAAACTCCCTTATCAGCCTCAACAAAAAGTTGAGATAATTCAGCAAATCCTCTAAAGCTAACTCTGAAAACAGAATTGCAGCAGATAGTAAAGACAACCACAAAGCCTTCTATAGTTATGTAAAGAATCTCCATGACAATACCCAGATTTGCTCTGAGCTAATGCACAATAGTACCTCCTATACCGAGCCAGCAGATATTGCCAATATACTGGCTGACAGATTCAGTGCCAACTTTACCCTTCTCACCCCCCCCCAAAGGACCAATCACAATACCAGTAGATTTCCAGGTACCCAGTATTACTGCTACACAGGTTACAACAGCACTGTCCAAGGCCAAGAATACATCTTCTATGGGACTGACCATATCCCTGGCTGTGTTCTTCATGAACTACAGAGTGAACTGGCACCTCACCTGTGTGCCCTGTTCAATCACAGCCTCATCTCAGGCTTTGTCACTACCAAATGGCACACTGCTACAGTCATTCCTCTCGACAAAAGGCGGAGCGACTACAGACCCAAGAACTATTGCCCCATTAGCCCAACAAGTCTGATATGCAAAGCTATGGAATGTATCATCATGGACCTAATAAACAAGGATATAGGGAATCTCTTAACTCTGGATCCCACACAGTTTGGTTTTGGGAAGGGTAGATCATGCCTGCTCAAATCGGTCGACTTCTTTGAGTCAGTCACCAGAGCTGTGGTTGAAGGCAAGGTGGTTCATACAGCCTACCTTGACCTGCCCAAGGGCTTTGATAGCATTCAACACACAGGAATCATAGAAAAACTCACTCACGAAGGTGGGTTGCAAACTGGCTCACAGATAGAACCCAGAGTGTGAAAGTAGCTGACACCAAGTCAGACTGCTGACCAGTCATGAGTGGAGTCCCACAAAGTTTGGTCCTGGATCCTCCCCTGTTTGGTATCTACATGTCTGAAGTCCAGGACAACACAGAGGGACTCTGGCTGACAAAGTTCACAGATGATTGCAAGTTGGGAGCTATTACTACCTCCTCAAGTGATGTTGACATCCTACAGAAAGGCCTCACTGAGAACAATGACTGGTGTCAGAACCATAGCCTTAAGCTCAATGCCAAAAAATGTGTCATCATCCCCTTTGGGAAAAACCTGGTTCCCATGAATTACCACATCAATGGTAGTCCACTGAACACAGAAGGCGTTCTAAGAGATCTGGGAACACAGGTTGACAGAAACCACTCTTTTGACCACCACATTGCCACTCTGGTCAGAAAGTCCTTCTATGTGGCACATGTTATTACTAAGTGTTTTGCATCCAGGAAGAAAGAGGTCATTGTCTGCCTCTACTCTTCCCTCATTAGGCCAATCATTGAGTACAATGACCCAGTTAGCATGTACCTCCAATAGACACCTGCATCAACTGGAGAGGCCGCAAAAGTACCTTACAAAGAGGATCCTAGGCCTTAAACATTTGTCCTATATGTACAGATTCAAAAAACTCCAACTATTCTCAGGCTCATATCACCTACTTATAGGCAATCTCTGCTGGACTTACAAAGCCATGTCTGACCCAACTTGTTAGAAATGCTACATCTAAAGAAATCCCAATCCCTCCACAACACATGCTCCAGAAACCTCAACCTCACTACCTCAATCAACAGAACATGGTGGAGGGATAGGTTCATAGTTCGGAGACTGCTCATGCTATGGAATAGACTTCCCATACATGTCAAACAGAGAAACAGAGAAATCTTGATGAGTGGATGGGAAATATAAAATTCACCCCGGGGATCACTTCAGTGGCCCTACTTTACAGAGGCACTGGGAACTAATGTCGGGTGGCACGATGCCAGGATAATCCTATGGGCTAGGCTTGTAAAGGTTCCATGGCCATTAGCCCAGTACACATCTATGAACCTATGTGTGCAGTCCCATGATTGTAGATCTGTACATGTAATCAATTTCAAGGAGGTTCATTCCTCCTTCAGAATGGGGAGTATGTAATCTTGGCATGCACTGATTTTTATAAATCATTTGATGAGCATGACGCATCCTTCTTGTTTTCCTATCTAATCTATCCAACACCTCTTGGAACCAATCAGTCACTCCAATACAGGAAGAGCAAATTTTTTTATAGCTTGAATTTTGTTCCTAGATGTCAACGTTGTTTTCAGAATTAATTTACCTTTTCTTAAATATTCCCTACTGAGTTTTATTCACATTTGCTCATGCTTTACTGTTGATCCTTCATCAATTCCCAAATATATGCTCAAGTTATTTTATATCTCATTCTTGTCCCAAACTGAAGTTTACTTGGTGCTGCAGATTTCCTGCTTTAAAGGTTGCTTTTGCACATTTATCAAGACCAAATGACATGCCTATATCATCTGAAAGAGTTTTGACTACTTGCAGTTGTGCTTTCAGTTCCTCATCTGATGAACTATACAGTTTAAAATCATCGATAAAGAGAAGCTGAGAAGTCTTTACACTTTGTTGTGTTCTAGGAGCCAAATTATAACTATGACCTAATCTGTTAAATAGACAGCTTAATGGGTTAAGGGCAAGACAGTGTAGCAGCAGTGACAGGGAGTCACCTTGGAATATCCCCCTTTGAATTTTTGTCCCTGGAATAATAATCTATCCTTTATTATGGCTTAATTGCAAAGTGGTATGCCACTGATTCATGGTCACTGTAATGTAATTGATCAGTGTAGGGTGTATCTTATACATTTTTAAGCACTGTTTTTGTTCATGAATGTGGGATACTGTCAAATGCTTCTTTGTCGTCAGTCCATGCCATACTTAGATTCTTCCCCTTTCTACAGTTCTCCATTATGACTTTATTTAGCAAGCACTTATCCTTTGTTCTATACGACTTTCCTTATTACCCTTTGGTTCTATTGCCATGATTGAATTTTCTTCTAAATAACTATAAACTCTGTCGGCATCAGTTGCGGTGTACAGTTTATACCTCGTCAGAGGGCAAGTTATTGGTCTATAATTTTTAGAGTAACTTGCAGGTTCACTCTTAAGAAGGAACATTGTTTTTCCTGTTGTTAGCCAGGTTGGTGTCTGCTCAGGGTGCAAATATAAATAGTTCTTACTCATGGCTAAATCTTTGTGCAAAGATGTTAATATTTTTAACCAGATCTTAGGTATTACATCTGGGCCTAGGGTTTTCCAATTGGAGGCTTTTCTTAATTTTATTTCAATCTCTCTGGATGCTACTTCATCCCATTTCATATCCTGCACCTTTGAACTTCTTATTCTTTCTTTTACTTCTTCTATCCTTTTAGCATCATTGTTATGTTCTACAGGATCCTCATAAATACTTCTCCAAAATGTATCTATTTCTTTTTTTTTTTTTTTGGTGGTCTTTAAATTACTTTTACCTTGTTTCACAATTCTCTACAAAACTTTTTTGGGTCATCAATAAATTGCTTATTTTGTACTTTCCCTTTAAATTTATCTGTGTACCTTCTAAGTTTTTCTGCTAGTGCTGATATTTTTAGTTTATTATTTGCAATAGTGCATGATAAATCTTAATCTGTTATAATACTGTGCATTGCTTTTGTCACGTCTATCTTTCTGAGTATTTTTGTTGATCTGTTCCCGCTTCTATGCTCTTCTAACAGTGCCACTTCTTGTCTTAATTGCTTTATAGTTTTCTCTATTCGATACTTCCATGATGGTATTCAATTTCTTCCCTTTCTTTCCCTTACTAGCTTGTGTTCTTGTGGTAGAATTTTATCTGTTATTAATTTAGCTGCACAGTAATATATCCTATTTACTTCTGTTATATCGCATGGATTTCTATGGACAGTCCTGATTACTGCGTTCATTTGTTTTATCAAAATCCTAACATTTTGGATTTTATTTACCTTCTGCAGTCTATTTATTTCATTGATCTTAATATGTCTATCTCTATTACATAAAACAACTCTTGTCTTAGCTCATTTTCTTCTAAACTGAGTTCACTTTTTTGTTCTCCAGTTCCTGCAGACATTCTATAGAAAGTTCTGTAGCATCTTCCTGTGGCACATTCTCTTCAATTTCATCCTGTGTCATCCATTGCTCTGCCGTATGGGAACTCACTGGCCTATCACTCCTCAATATTGACAGTGCCAGAGTTTCCACAGTTTTCTGTTCCTTCCCTTGCTGTCCAGCTTCAAGTGAATGTTTGCACCAGTTTCCTGTGGCAGGCTTCAAAATATCTTCATATGGCAACTGACCATTTGGTTCCCATTCCACTGGTTTCTTCTTAATTTGTATGTCCATTGCTCTGTCCTGCTGTGGTGCTTTCTGAGTTAGCTTTTCTTCACTAAATTCTTCACTTCGCAGGTACTCCATAACCTCAGTTTCTATTTCTTTAACTTCTACATTACTAATCTTCTTTTCTGCTTTTCCTCTTTGTCTTCTTATTTTTTGTATGGTAAAATGTTCCATATCTGGATGCCTTTGTCTGTATTTCTCTTCAAATATCTTTGGTGCTGCCCTTTTTATATTGATTAGGTTTGCTTTCCCCTTTGCATAAATATTACACCATATTAAATCTCTTTTTCTTTCCCATGTCCATATTTCTTCTTCAGATGTCTCCTGATCTTTCTGTTTCTCCATACTTTAGGGACTCGTTCCATCATGCTGTGATGTAACCTGTGTAGACCTTCTACTCCAAATCTTTCACTTCGCAGGCATTCCATAATTTCAACTTCTATTTTTTTTAACTTCTACTTTACTAATCTTTTTTTCTATATTCCCTCATTATGATATTATTTTTATTGTGAAAGTTTCCATATCTGGATGGCTTTGCCTGTATTTTTCTTCAAATATCTTTCGGGCTGCTTTTTTATATTGATTAATTTGTCTTTCGACTTTGCATAAATATTGTACCATATCAAATCTCTCTTTCTTTCCCATGTCCATATTTCTTTTTTATACTTTTAAAAAATATCTTATCCCAAACAGATCAAAGTTTCTTGGTCTACATAATAAGTTTCACAAATCTGTTGTATTAATGAACACAGATTTTTATTTGAAGCTTCTGACAGTTTTTCTTGTGGAAATATTTTCCTTTCCTCTAATTTCTCTTTTAATCTTTTTGTATATTTTGTGTCTGGAAATTCTGGGCTTTTTGAATAATAGTAACAATACATAATTTCTTTCTTCTCCTCAATAGTCCACTCTATAATCATTATGGCTCTTCTTTGGCCTATCAGTTTTTGTGATTTTTGTGGACTGCTACTTCCTTCTACAAGAGAGGAACCATCCTCCCCCATGGGCCTGGCCTGGCCTCATTGTAGGAATGTTTCCGTATTTTGAGAATTCTACATTTTCATTTTTTCCAGTCCTGGCACCAGTGCGCCTACCAAGATTGGTTACTTTTTTATCCTCTGTCTTGTGCACCCAGTTATCTTTTTTTAATTTTTGACCTACTTCTGTCCATGATATATACTATATAAAATACAGTCTATATATCAGTTTTGTCTTGGTGAGATTTTGTGAAAAACAGGGTCCACCTCATGAAGGTACTCACTAAGACTTGAGGATGAATTTCAGCAATACTGCTCTCCTTTGCTTGCTAACGTATCATCTCTCCATTCGGACCCTCTACTTGTAAGGATGGAACAGTGATACAGTAGGTTACATTGTCATATCACAGCAAGAGATTCTCTGGTTTGGTTCTCAGCTGTGGTGCCTTCTATGCAAAGTCTGTATGTCCTCCTTGTGTTCACATGGGCTTCTGCTTGTGCTCCAGTTTCTTCCTTCATTCCAAAAGACATGCAGTAAGATGAATCAGGGACTCTAAATTCCCCATAGGTGTGCAGGAGTGTGTAAAGATCTGACAACATAATTCTGCTTTCTCCTTTGCCTTGAAAACTCCACAGGTAGCAGTGGCTGTCTGCAGAATCACTCCCAGAGTTGGATACAACTTGCAAAAGAGTGAGTGAGTGAGTGAGTGAGTGAGTGAGTGAGTGAGTGAGTGAGTGAGTGAGTGAGTGAGTGAGATTTGCTTATCCATATACAGGAATATTTCAGGTCAGCAAGTTACTGGGGTTATTGAGATGAGAGCATACTTCATTTGTACATGATGCTGTCTTTTGGATTCATAAGTTTAAAACTGACCAAGCAAGTAGGAGACACCAAGTAATTTCAGATAGATCAGTAGGCTCCTTCCTTTCCCCAGTAGGTTTACTTTCTACCTTACGTACCCTTTACAACTTTATTAATATGAGGAATTTAGCATTTATTTTTCCCAATGATTCTCAATTAATGCCAAAGGCTCTTAATATATGTCTTACCCAGCCAAGGTTTGTCTTCAATCCCATTACTTTTCTTATCCATTTAGAATGGGACAGGCATCGGTGTCTCATTCATTTAGAATGGAACAGGCATCAGATGTCTCATTCATTTAGAATGGAGCAGGCATCAGATGTCTCATTCTTTTAGAATGGGACAGGCATCTGATATCTCATTCATTTAGAATGGTATGGGCATCAGATGTCTCATTCATTTAGAATGGAACAGGCATCAGATGTCTCATTCATTTAGAATGGTATGGGCATCAGATGTCTCATTCATTTAGAATAGGACAGGCATCAGATGTCTCATTCATTTAGAATGGGACAGGCATCGGATATCTCATTCATTTAGAATAGGGCAGGCATCAGATGTCTCATTCATTTAGAATGGAACAGGCATCAGATGTCTCATTCATTTAGAATGGGACAGGCATCAGATGTCTCATTCATTTAGAATGGGACAGGCATCACATGCCTCATTCATTTAGAATGATATGGGCATCAGATGTCTCATTCATTTAGAATGGGACAGGCATCAGATGTCTCATTCATTTAGAATGGGACAGGCATCACATGTCTCATTCATTTAGAATGGGACAGGCATCAGATGTCTCATTCGTTTAGAAAGGGACAGGCATCACATGCCTCATTCATTTAGACTAGGACTTTCATTTGTCATCCTGCTGAAAGAACAAAATGAGAACTTGGAATACATCCTCGTTTTTTTTAAGATAGTCTGGAAAGGATTTCCTGGACTGACCTGGAATTAGTTGCTGCCAATTTTTTTCAGATGACTATGAAAGCAGGTCAGATTCTGACTCTTATAGTTCATTTGGGGGAAATGTTTTAAGTAGGATTCCAAAGCCATAGTTGTATTACATGCTAAGAAAACTGGCTGGAATTCAGCACTCATTATACAGAATACAGGTTGCATGGCTGGCTGCCGTTAGCCATTTAATATGGCATGGGGCATTCAGTCTCTCAGCTTTAGAAATGATAAGAAAGTTTTTAAATTAAGAGTACCTCATGCTGCAACCCATTTAGGAATTTCAGCCATTGAGCACTTGGACCTTGCTTATAGAGATCCACTCTAGATTTCTCATGATGAGATGGACTTTTCTATTTTTGGTATGATTTGTTTAATTTTAATATGTCACTGTATTCACAATGTATAAATTGTTGAGTTTTTAACTGCTGTAAATTCAAATAAAATATATATAAAGAATATATTTACTACTAATACCAAAAAGAAGATATATATTGACTTCTGCGGTGGTGCAGCGGTAGCGTTGTTGCCTCACAGCAAGAGGTTCTCCCGTTTGATTTTCGGTTTGGGTTGGGAGTGCCTTCTGTGTGGAGTCTGCATGTCCTCCCTGCGGTCGAGTGGGCGTTCGAAAGACATTCGTTGAATGGGCATGCCTTCGTTGAAGGTTGGGCATCAAGCTGGCAACGTGACACCATAAAAAACAACTGCCAATCATTAGCGGACCAGAGTTCCGCTGTGGCGACCCCTAACCAGGAAAAGCTGAAAGAAGACCAAGAAGAAGATATATATATAGATTAGTTATGATTATTGTGCAATACTTTGTTTGTTTAGAATGTATATCTGTATATTTATTTATCTGTATATATAGAAAGAGAGATAAAAAATATGAAGGGATGTTATATCCAGGAAAGTGGGGAACAGGCATCTTATTGGCAGTGTTTTGGCAGTTGCCATGTAGCCTCCCCCTTTTTCTTTCCCCTCATTCCTTTTCTGAGCTAATACAAGTTCCAGAATATGTCAGACAGTTGGTAACAATGCTGCACATGACCAGTAGCCAGATCTCTGTGGGGTAGATTGGTACACCTCTCAGGTACATAAACAGGCGTAACCAGCAGGGTGATTTGTTACATCACAGAGACAACTGAGATTTTGAATAAATAAGTCATTATGATATTCAAAAGTTATCTAGCGACAGTTGATAAAATTTAGATTTTATACAGCATAAGATGTGGTATTTTAATAAGTTATAAACAAAGTTCAATAAACAAATGGTCACAATAACAGAGCTGAATTGTGTGTTATTACCTGGGATGTGGGACATGGACAAAGTAATCTTAAGAGAATGGATGAACTGATATCCCATTAACAACCAAGCTATTGTGTCCTTAATGTTCCTTAATATTTTAGCTCTATTCTGTTATGCAACAAGTGAAACTCTTGGTCAGGGGATCTCGATGCATTTAAAGCCAACAGTTACTTGTTTAAGAAATTATATATTAGCCAACCTCCAAATGCACATGAACACATTGTAAATGACAATTTTGCTATACTCTTCCATTTTAAATTCTCCTTAGACTCAGACTGAAGAAATGTGGTTCTACTGATTCCTTAACCACCAAAAAATGAAAATACCAGCTCAGCTATAAAAGCTGTAAAACCAAAATGAATTTTCTATAAAAGGCAGAATCATACCACCAAAAAAAATAAATAAATAAAATGTAGAAACAAGACTTAAAAACTTTTAACATTTCATTTAATTAATTTCATAGTTACATTTTTCATTGAAGGTTTTTAAGGTTAATTTCTACATTTTATTTTTACATTGTGTGGTTATGGTTTTTATACAGAATTCAACTGTTTGCTTGCTATGATGTCCGGAAAGTGATTTACATAAAAAATTAATTTAGGAGTGCTAACGATCCCACTACAGCCATGTAATGCTATTGACTTTCTATTTGGATTATAAGAAAAAATGTCAAGTGTACAGCATGAGGGTAGCAAACTGTTAGGAAATAGCTCAATATTCTTGTGCCAAGTTTTCTAAAGCAGTGGAGAAAGATATTACCTACATGGAAAGTAACGCTATGGAAGAACTGAACCCCTAGCAACTGCAGTTCTAGCAGGAGTTATCAATTTCATTTCATTTTATTTTATTGCGATGTCTAGTAAGTAACCACAGTGAAATCCACCTTGTCATAACCAATTTAAATGATGCTAACATGAGGGTCAGGGTTCATAATTACTTCAAACTCGCATCATCTGAGCTTTACCGTAACATAGAGAGCCATAACGGACATCACACAAAGAAATGCATTCGTTACTTAGTTTAGAGAGTTTTAAGAAATACTGGCTATACCCATGAGCTTTTAAAGGTTTGGTTATAAAGACTTATAGTGGCACCAGAATATTTACCTAACAAAAACAGACACTCAAAATAAATATGGTTTCGTTTTATATTGCTTATATCAGATCATAGACATTACTGCAACACTGATATTTTCATCAGAGGAAATGTAATTTAGGATAGTAGATTTTCTGAAGGGATAGACCAGGATATAGAATCATTTTAGTAGTGTATCTGAGTCTTTTGCTCGTATCTAGAAGGTTTAAGGTAGTTACTGGAACAGCAGTCCATTGCAGGTGAGAAAGCTGAAGTCTGATAAAAAAAGACTGATGTTAGTTAATACATCAAGTTGTTAAATTATCATATAATTCAGTACTCAGTATAGGTCCTACTGTAATATTGTCATATACTTCTGTACATGTAATTCAATTAAAATAATATAATTAATATAATTCTGTATACACACACGCGCGCGCGCACGTGCGTGCGCACACACACACATACACACACACACACACACACACACACACACACACACACACACACACACATGCACACACTCAAACATCTATAAAGAAGTTATATACTTACCATAACGTTCCATCTGTGCTGTCCATTTTCATTTATCCTTGATGATTGGGTTCAGTTCTGATATTGGAACCAACTTAGCCATTACTATAACTCGCACAGGTCAAAAACTCTCAGACTTCACCCTTATCCATAATCCCCCTCTCCCAGTTACTTCAGAACAAGTTTTCAGACTTAGAATATGTACACACACACACACACACATATATATATATATATATATATATATATATATATATATATATATAAATGTGGAAACCATATCTGTTATGCCCTAATAAGAATAACAAGTGATACGAAGGCATCCATTTCGCCAAAGAATCTTCAAAGGCCGGGAATGGAAGGAGGGAAGTAAGGGATAAATTAAAATGGACACCACAGTTGGAATGTTATGATAAGTACATAACTTCTTTATCTGATGTTGTCAATTTTCATTTTTATCATTGATGATTGGGGCAGAGTCCCCAGCTACCTTAGACTTTGGGAGGACTCACAGAAGGATATTCCTGAGCACCATTGAACCAAAGGATGCTCCACCTCTTCAGACCAAATCCAGCTTGTAATGAGTAATAAAGGTATGTGTTGAAGCCCAAGTTACTGCTGCACAAATATCATCCATTGAAGCTCTTGAATGAAAAACTGCTGAAGTGGCTACACATCTTGTAGAATGTGCCTTAATCGGCCTAAATAAATCAATTTTGTTTTTAATGTAGAAAAAAGAGATACAATCCTTGAGCCATCTAGCTAAGGTCACCTTACTGACTGGTTTGCCAAGCCTTGTATTAGAAAAGGAAATAAATAACTGGTCAGATTTCCTCATGCCCTTTGTTCTGTGAAGATAAAAGTGTAATTGTCTATGAACATCTAGCAAGTGAAGGCGGTATTCGCCTTTGTTTGTAAAGTTGGGAAAAAATACTGGTAACAACACTGATTGATGCTGGTTTCTGAGACTACTTTAGGTAGAAAAGAGGGGTTTGTTCATAAGGAGACCCTATCTTTGTGCTAGATCAGATAAGGTGGCTTAACACAATAAAGCCCGAATTTCTAAAATTCGCCTAGCAGAGGTTATAGCTACTAGAAATAAAGTTTTCCATAACAAAAATTTTAGATCACAATCTGCAGATGATTCAAAAGGGAAATGAATAATGGTCTATAACATGAGATTTAAATCCCAAGGTGGAGTAGGACTTTTAAACGGAGGTCTCAACAGAAGTGTCCCTCTTAAGAAGGATTTACAAAGTTTGTGGGAAGCTAAAGACTGTTCTTCGAAACCATCATGGAAATGAGAAATTGCTGTTAGTTGGATAGAAGGTGAAGCCCCTGCACACAAAAGAGAGACTAGGAAGTCTAATATATTATCAATAGATGCAGAAAAGGGGTTGACATCTCTTTTGGAAACCCATATGGTAAATCTTTTCCATTTACTCATGTATAGTTTATGAAAGACTGTGGCAGCAGGGGAAGCTAGATTAATTTACGTGGCAACTAATGAAACTGGAGGAACCATGCTGTCAACTTGAGGTTCAAAATGTCTGGATGAAGTAGTCCCTCTGGATTGGATGGAAGGTCTGGAGCTGGGTCCAGAATCCAAGGTTGTTGAATTAGATGAGGCCAAAGAAAGGGGGAACTAAATCTGTCGAGGCCAAAAGGGGACAATGAGGATTACCTTGCTCTTCATCTTGAGTGCTCTCTGTAGGAATTTGGGGATTAGAAAAATTGGAGGAAAGCCATATAGTAGTCCAGGGGGTCAAGTGTGGAGAAGTGCATCTCTTGGTGACTTCATCTCTTGGTGACTCCCCAAAGGGGGGATTAGGGCAAAGCAGTTACTGCAGTTGTTGCTTAGGGGAGAGGCAAACAGGTCACAGCAAGTTTGGCCCCATTGACAAAAAACCCTTTCTATGACTTTTGGATTGAGACCACTCATGAGGTATGAGAATACATCTGCTCAATTTGACCGGTATTACACTGGATTTCCCCTGGAATGTGCATTGCTATCAGAAAGTGGTTGGAAGAGATTTGCCCATTGCCACACTCTGAGTGCTTATTGACAAAGGGGGTATGATTTAGTTCATCTCTGTTTGTTGATGTACCAAACTGTTGACATATTGTCTGTTTGAATTGCAATCATTACCAGAGGAAGAGCAGATTGAAAGGCCTGCAACACATAAAGCACCGCTATTAGCTCCAGAACATTGATATGCAAGTTGGCCTCCTTAGAGGACCAAGTGTGTTGGACAGTCTTGCCCAGAAAACACCCCATCCATGCTCACTAAGACCTTGGATTCTGAAGGGATGAACAGGTGGCCTAGAAGAATCTGTTGGGAAAGTATCCACCAAGCAAGATCTTTTCTATAGTGGTTGCTGATTAAAATCTGGTTCAACAAGGGATGTTATAAAAGGGAACATTGAGAAGCCAGAAGCCACCATAGAATTCTCATGTGATACCTTGCCTGGAGTACTAGAGTAATAGATGCTGCCATGGAGCCCAGAGCCTGTAAGATCAGATGAGCATATACTTTCTTTCTGTGTATTATCCTTTGAACTTCTGTTTTGATTGTCTGAAGCCTTTTGGGAAGAAGAGAAGCTACGATTGTTGTTGTATTTAGTATAGCCCCAATGAATTGTAAAGTTTGAGTTGGAATCAACTGAGATTTTTCATACTTTATTGTTATTCCCAAATAAGCACAAGTCCAGAAAAGAAAGTCCCTCACCTATATCAGAAGATGCCTGGTCGGAGCCATGAAGAGCCAGTCATCCAAGTACGGAAACACCTGCAATCCTTGCAGTCTCAAGTGAACTGCTACTGTGGCCATGCATTTGGTGAACACATTGCGGGTTGTGTTATGTCCAAAGGGCAGAACCCAGAATTGGTAATGACTGCCTCACAGCCAGAGGCTGAGAAATCTTCTGGATGATTTGTCCAGTTTTATATGGTAATACACATCCTGAAGATCTATCAGGCACATCTAATCATCCTTTTCCAAGAAAGGAAATATGGACCATATCATGACCATTCAGAACTTGGTTTGATGGACTGACTTGTTCAGTGTGCTGAGATCCAAAATAGGTCTCCAGTCCCCTATCTGTTTTGACACTATAAAGAATCTTGAGTAAGTTCCAGATTCTATTTGGTCTGGTGGGACTTCTTGGATGATTCTTTGTTCTAGCAGCTTTTGAATTTCTGTTGCTGCCTGTTTCCTCTGACTGGGTGGAACACTGGGGATGTTTTTGCATGGGGGGTGGGGGATTGAATAACCTCTGGAAATGATCCTCTGTATCCAAGAATCAGAAGTTGTTTGTAGCCAGGCATCCTGGTGCAGGGATAAGCGCCCCCTGATAGCCTCCAGAGGAAGAAAATTGGGCCTTCATTCAGGAGCGCTGATAGGGTTTTCCTTGGAAGGAATCCCTGGAACCCTGGTTTTGTGGGCCAATTTTGCCTCGTGGGTGATGTCATCCATTTTAGATCCCTCCTCTGCCTCTGGGGGAACTGGCTCCACATGTGCCCTGGAAACACCCTTGAGGTTTTCTGAACCACATTTTTCCACTGCTCCTATGATTCCTGGAAAATGATTTCTGAGGGATGGAAAATGCAGTTCTATGGCAGAAAGGGTCTTATCATCTTTTTCATACATGGATAGCATTTCTCTTACCTTGGGGCCAAACAGAGATGATCCGTCAAAAGGGACATCGACAAATGACAACTTAAATGGCCCCACAAAATCACATAGACACTTCCAGGCATGTCTCCTTATATCTATGCCTGAACCCACCACTCTGGAAGTCCCTTCAGCTGCATGGGCAATGAGCCTCATGGATGAGTTTGACACAGACTCCAGGGCAGCTAACTGGGAAGCCACTTTCTCTTGGATTCCTTCAGAGACAGATCCTCCTAGTGTATCTGAAAGCTACTTCATCAGATCCCTTTGATGACTGATAAAATGTGCCAAGAAGTTCAAAAACCTTAAAGCAAAGGTCAATGAAGTGTAAACCTGCTTCCCAAGTCTATCCATCACCTGAGACTCCTTGTTGGGTGGATGAGCAAAGGAACATTCCTCAGTGAGTTCCATTTTGGTGGCGGCCACTACAACCGTGGCATCTACCAGTAAACCATTGACCCAAAATTGCTTGTCCTCAGGTGTGGATAAAATGTTGTCTAGTCTCTTGGGGATAGGTTAAATGGTGCCTGGTGCCTTCCATGCCTGCTGCAAGATTAGCTAAATGAGCTCATCAGCAGGTGGAGACACCCAAGAGATAGACAGATGAGTTCCAAAGCCTACAGGTACACCAAATCCTTCAAGGAAGGATTTTGGGACTTCTGGTCACCCCTCTGTTTCAAAAGCTCTAAGATGTCTCTAAGATGAAGACATAATCAGGGGATGACCTTGGGGACCCTTCATTCTCATTAAAATTGGTGTCTTCCATGACTGATTCCTGAGGGCAGTCTTAGTCTTCCTCTTACACTTATTCTTCTGAGGAACCTCCTTAGGGGGATAGTCTGGGGAAGTATCAAAAGAGGACAGAATGTGAATCTGTGAGATCTGCAGATTCAGTACTTGCTGTCCTAGTAGAGAGACAGGTGGAATAAGAGAACGTGAGGAACGGATATGCTCCAAGGAGAAAGGGACCAACTGTGAGACCACCTTGGTCATTCCCCACTCTGACAAGACAGCCCCAAGACAGAAGCTGGGGCTAAACTGAGATGTACTGAAGCTCCAAGGTGTAGATAGGATGCTCCACAAAATTGGAGTCAACCCTGTGTCCTTCGAGCTGACAGGACAGATATGGCCCCAGGAGGTCTCTGGATCCAACAGAAGCAAATAACTCAGGGTAATAATTGGTACCAAAGAAAGGGAGGTCTCCAGAACTGATACAGTAAGTGCCAGATGACTTACAGCTGACATTTCTAAAACTTCAGAGGAGGTCAGAGGAAGAGAAGGGGTAAAGGCTGAATCCGCTCCAACACCCAAAGGGGTCAGAACTGAAGGGAGTCCTGTAAGTCCTCTCACCTACAAAATTTTATTCACCAGTCTCTCCACATCAATATCTGTCAGACTTTTGGTGGAACAGCTAGAGGCCTGGGAAGGTGATAATGGTCTTTGTAAAAAGACCTTGGATAGATCACCAGCAAAAGGGTCAATAGATGCTGAGTAAACCACCTTTGGCAAATCAAGTTGAACTGACTGTGCTGAAATAGTTGGCATCAAAGAATGAGTGGAGGGGTATTTGTCCTGAACTGGTATTTGAATTAGTTGTTCTGAATGCTTTGGAGTCAAGATCTTCAGAGCTGAAGCAATTGTCCGTACTGAGGACTTCTTTTCCAGCACCAATGTCTTTGATGGAGCATCTGTCGGATCTGACATACTTTGTAGAGGCTAGGATTTATACTTTTTGAAAGTCAGTTCCAAGTCAGAACAAAATTGAAAAGCTCCTCTTTTTTGTCTTTCCTAAGGAAGATGATGATGATGATGATGTCAGAGAAAAATATCAGTTTTACTCTTCAGCAGATATGGATTCCCCAAAAGATGAAGGGATCAAGCCCTTCAAGTTGAATTTATTATTTCTCTTGATGTGAGCTCTGTGGCTAAAGTTGTGGCAAATGCTACAGCCTTCCTGAAGATGACTGGCACCTAAACAATAAACACACAAAAGATGTGAATTTGAGAAAGGAATTTTGGGGCCACATGTCTGGCACTATTTAAAGTCAGAGGAACCTTTGGGTTTATGAGACATTATAACAGATGGTGAAAGAGAAACATAAAGAAAGAAAATGAAAGAGAAAGATATTTTTACAAGATAATACTATTTTAGAAATGGAAGAATTTTTAAAAAGAAATTACCCAAGAAAGAAGAAAGCTCAAGAGCTGAGGCAAATGCGTAAATATGAATTTCCTCTTAATGGTCAAATGTGCGATGGGTCAACAGATGTTTGGTTGATTGTTTATGATCAACAAAGCAGCTGGTTGACAGGTGTCTGAGACTGAAAAATTTGTGGAAGTAGGGAATGCCTTTACCCATGTTTGTGCGATCTCAGAGTTAGCATATGTAAGTAGAAGGGGGTGTGATGGGTGCCCCCTGGAAAAATTATGTTTTTTTATTTATTCTTTTTGTAGATAAATTTTGCATGTTCCATGTTTGCATGTTCCATGGTTGTTTCTTGATGCCTGTGTACTTGTGTGTTGATGTGGACATTTTCAGTGTTATTGTGTCAACATTTAGCAGGTCAGTTTGCATGTATTTGGTGTATAGTAATACACCTGTGCATATATATATATATATATATATATATATACATATATATATATATATATATATATATATATATATATATATATATATATATGTGTGTGTGTGTAGGTTTACTATCAAAATCCCGAATACAGAAATACAGATGTCCTGCAAACAGGATATTAGACGGCAGATGGTCGAGTGCCCTGTTGCCGACCATCTCTAGTTCATATCAGTGAATGCCACTGTGCATTCACTGATATGAAGTTGATCTACGGGCTAGAGATCGCAGTCCAGTGCAGATTGGGACATTTATCCCTTTCCATATATATATAGATACAAATATAGATATAGATAGATACAGCTATATATATATATATATATATATATATATATATATATATATATATATATATATGCAGTTGGTATATTCTTATTCACTTTTGCAAGGAGATCTCTGAAATAAACTAATAAAGGAATGAATTAAAGAAAGATGATAACCTGTCAAACTCCTTTTCTTGTCATATATAGTCCTAAGTCTCCTTTATAGCTTACATTTGGGATCAACAATTACTGCATTCCATTAGCTTTTTGCTCTACTTCTCAGCCTTTTCCCTGCCACATTTCCACTACTTACCATAATACCACATTGAGGTGCAGCGGTTAGCATTGTCGCCTTACAACAAGAGGTTCTTTGGTTTGATTCTCGGCTGGAGCACCTTCTGTGTGGAATCTGCATGTCCTCCCCATGCTCAAGTGATGTTTAAAGACATGCAGGCTGGTATGTGCATGAATGGGTGTGCCTTCTTTGAAGGTTCGGCATCGGGCTGGCACCTCAGCACTGTAAAAATCCACTGCCAGTCATTAGTGGACCGGAGTTCCACTGTAGTGACCCCTAAAAGGGAAAAGCCGAAAGACAAGACCATAATGCCACATTGTTAAACTGTGTTTCTCTTCTGCTACTAAGCTGCATAACTTGTATGACATCTCACTCTTTGTCCTTCCCTAATCTCCCCTTCCCCTTGTTACTCATCTCCCCATCTATAGATACAGATACACACACACACATACACACACATATATTTATATATATATATATATATATATATATATCTATATATATATCTATACATATATATATATATATATATATATATATCTATACACATATATATATATATATATATGTATGCACACACACTCACTCACACACACACACACACACACACACACACACACACACACACACACACACACACACACACACACACACACGGGTCCACTTCACATGACTGAAAGCTCAAAATACTGAAATTCATTTTACTGAGTCCATAATATCGATTGTTGAAAATACTGAAAACTTATTTGACTGACTTTCAGAATAATGAAAGCTTACAATGCTAAATTGCAAAATATAAAATGTTAAGTCATAGACATGGCATATGTTTCCCATAACCTGTGAATTGCTTAACATAACAGAAAAATGCACAGATCCATGAATACCAAATATTTCATCCCAAATAACATTAACATTCACAAAGCCTAGGTTCAAAATACCAAATAAACCTTGCAAATATCACCAACATTTTGTCTCACTAAATGAAAACTATAAAAGAAAAAAATGCACACTTGCAACACAAACGACTAACTCTTTCCAAAATTAAACACTACTTACTTACCTTATTAACAGACACCTGATGATATAAAACCAAACTAGTTGGGGAGGCTATGCCCCCCCCCCCCCACACACACCAAACTATATATACTAACTCCAGGATCGCACTACAGTAGGGAAAAGGGCATATACCCTTTACTTACCTTAAAGTACTGTACACACTGCCATTTGGTATTTTGCAATTTAATATTGTAAGCTTTCAAAGGTCAGTCAAATGAGGTTTCAGTCATTTGAACATTCAGGATTGTGGACTCAGTCCAATGAATTTCAGTATTTTGAGCTTTCAGGCATGTGAAGTTGACCTATACATACATACATATACATCTTACTGCATTTTCTTTCCTTTGGATAAATGTGATAGTTGGCAGTATAAAGCGTTTGACTTTTTGTATACGATTTGAATTTTGCAACTGCAATTATTCAATTGTTGTCTGCCTTGCAGCCAGAGTCATACCTGAGAAGGGACATCAGAGCAGTGCACCTAGCCAGTTACCAAAGGTGAAATATATAAATAATTGAAAAGAAAGAAAA
>NC_056745.1:1375024856-1375027356 GCF_019279795.1 Protopterus annectens | reverse complement strand
TCTCTCGTTGCTCTATATTTTTATGACAAGATCTTATGCTGTTAATTTGCTGCACAGTAATATGTCCTACTTACTTCTGTCATACCACATTAATTTCTGTTAACAGTCTTGATTACTGGGTTCATTTGTTTTATCAGACTTCTAACAGTTGGTTCTCATTGACTTTCTGTAATCTAGTTCTTTCCTCTATCTTAATATGACTATCTGTCTCTATTAAATAAAGCAACTCCTCCCTTAGATCTCTTTCTTCTAAACTGAGGGCACATTCTTTATTCTCCTTTTCCTGCAGGCATTCTACAGAAAGTTCCAGAAGATCATCCTATGACATATTCTCCTCAGCTGCATCATCTATTGCTATATGGAAACTCACTGGCCTATCATTCCACAACATTAACTGCATCAGAGTTGACAGTTTCCTGTTCATTCCCTTGTTGTGTAACTCCGAATGAACTTTTGTCCTAGTTTCCAACTGAAGGCTCCAGAGTATCTTCATGTGGCAACTAATCAGATACTTCCCACTCCACCTGTTTCTCCTTAATTTGGGAACTCACTGTTCTATCACACACTATATGACATTGCATATTTATACAGACTAGGGATTCATGAAGAATCATGTTCTATATAATGAAAAGGTACACAAGGAGTTGGCATGCTACATCTTGTTACATTCAGTGTAGCCTAAATAATTAAAAGAAGTCTATGCCTAAGATGCAATATAGTGATGTAATGAAAGGCCTTTTCCTTCTCCTGTTGCAACGAATCACTGTAACGAAGGACAGAACTGTGCCACAAGTAATTCCACAAGTCACCTGTAGTTCACTGAAATATACAATTATTTGTGTTAACTTCAAGTTGGAGGGTTAAGGAAGTGTCATAGCATGCGTATAATTAGATTTCTGCCATCTTGTTATGCCTTGAATCATAGAATGCAACATCACATTTTAATCCTTGATGCAGAGGGGATACTCCTGAAACTTTTATGAATCCCATTTTCAGAGTAATACACCATAATTCACAAGGTGCATTCACACAGACTTTCAATACATATGAAATAAACATAGTCCATCCTATCTAGTGCAAAACCTGCATGATGATGTGATTCATAATTAGTATTGTATTCACAGCACTGCATGACTTCATCCCAGCTTGCACAACTTAAGGACAAGTGAAAAGGTTCAGTGCACCATACATTCCTACAAAACTCAACAGTGCTGTTATTTCATATATAGACTGCTAGATGAAACCTGCAGGGTGCATATTAAAGCAGCCAATGAGGCCTACTAAAGTGGACAGCAATCATGATATTTTGGGGGAACAAATATTCCAACTGTAAGAATGGGGATGAGACTTTGCTGAGCAGAAACGTTGTGGAGATTACTGATGTTTAACCATGGATGCCAGTGTCTTGATCTAGTAAAGAGGATATGACACATACACATGAGGTTGGGCATGTTACTAAATTATCTTCATAGCAAACACACACACACACACAACACACACACACACACACAAACACACACACACACACACACACACAAACACAGACACAAACACGCACACACAATATCTGACCCATAAGCATGTGGCTGGGCATGTTAATAAGTTATCTTCATAGCAAACACACAGACACATACTCACACAAACACACAAATACACACACACACACACACACACACAATATCTGAAACATAAACATAAGGCTGGGCATGTTAATAAGTTATCCTAATAGCAAACACACACACACACACACACACACACACACACACACACACACACAAACACACAAACACACAGGATATCTGACACAAACATGAGGCTGGGCATGTTACCAAGTAATTTTCATAGCAAACACACACACACACACAAACACCCACATAAGGCTGGATATATTATGGCAATACACACACACACACACACACACACACACACACACACACACACACACACACACACACATACACACACGCACACATGCACACAGGATTTACGACACATAAACATGATGCTGGAAATGTTACTAAGTTATACTCATAGCAAACAAACACACACAGGCACACACACACAGACACACACACACATGCACACGCAAACACACAAACACACACACACACATACATACACAAACACATGATATCTGACAGATAAACATGAGGCTGGACATGTTACTAAGTTATCTTCATAGCAAACACATACACACAAACACACACAGAGGATATCTGACACATAAGCATGAGGCTGGACCTGTTACTAAGTTATCTTCATAGCAAACACACACACACACACACACACACACACACACACACACACACACACACACACACACACACACACACACAAACAGGATAGCTGACACATAAACATGAGGCTGGATATGTCACTAAGTTATCTTCATAGCACACACACACACACACACACATGCGCATGCACATGCTCACGCACGCACACACACACACACACACACACACACACACACACACACACACACACACACACACACACA
>NC_056745.1:1375018997-1375024356 GCF_019279795.1 Protopterus annectens | reverse complement strand
CACACACACACACACACACACACACACACACACACACACACACACACACACACACACACACACACACACACACAAATACAGGATATCTGACACATAAACAGGAGACTGGGCATGTTACTAAGTTATCTTCATAGCAAACACACAAGCACACACACACATATGCGCAAACACACACACAGGATATCTGACACATGAACATGACGCTGGACATGTTACTAAGTTATCTTCATAGCAAAGACAAACACATGATATCTGATACATAAACATGAAGCTGGACATGTTACTAAGTTATCTTCAAAGCAAACACACACGCACACACACACACACACACACACACACACACACACACACACACACACACACACACACACACACACACACACACACACACACACACACACACACACACATAAACATGAGGCTTGACATGTTACTAAGTTATCTTCATAGCAAACACACACACACACACACACACACACACACACACACACACACACACACACACACACACACACACACACACACACACACACACACAGGATATCTGACACATAAACATGAGGCTGGGCATGTTACTAAGTTATCTTCATAGCAAACACACACACACACACACACACACACACACACACAGGATATCTGACACATAAACATGAGGCTGGACATGTTACTAAGTTATCTTCATAGCAAACAGACACACACACACACACACACACACACACAGGATATCTGACACATAAACATGAGGCTGGACATGTTACTAAGTTATCTTCATAGCAAACACACAACACACACACACACACACACACACACACACACACACACACACACACACACACACACACACACACACACACACACACACACACACACACACAAGCGTGCACATACACAGACACACACACACACACACACACACACACACACACACAAGTGTGCACATACACAGACACACATGCGCACACACACACACACACACACACACACACACACACACACACACACACACACACACACACACACACACACACACACAGTTTTGTGACCATTTTTTACCATTTCACTAGTACATGCTGTGTGCTATGTGCAATTCCTTATACAAAACTAAGTGCCTCCTTGATAATTAACAAGCATTATAGTCCCAGTCAACAAATGAGGCACTTTCATAAACTCTAGTAATTGCAAACTGATCAGTGCTGTATGTGTATATTACAAACTGATGACAAGAATCATCATGGAACTTATTTAGGCAGTCACAAGAAACATGCTTTTTCATGTCCTAACCTAGGATGTTTGTCAAAAGTAGATCTTCTTTATGTAACATCATAAAATTCATTGCAAGAAACTGCTACCCTAAATGAAGGTTTATTTGACTGTGTACTTCATCTTGATCTGGCTAAAACATGTCACCTAGACCTAACAGAATAATACAGGAACTCAGATATCTAAACAGCAAATGGAGCCATTACAGATTTGGTCCAGAATTGGATATATTGTCTTTCGCAAAAGGTAAGAAAAGGAAGACTCCTATCCTTACCATCACCTAACTCCAGTACAGTCTCTGAAGGATGTCTGTTGGAGATAGTCTTTCTCTCAGCTGTCACTCAGATTTCATTGTCTACCTCACCAAATATACAGATGACTGATTAAGTGACATTATTGTTTTTAATGCACTGACAGTAGGAATGTTGATGTCTTGAATATAAAATACACAATTTTCCAATCTGTCAATAATACCATCATCCTTGTAGATGATATCCTTTTATTTAAAATTCATATAACCGCTACCATTCGCAAATTATATCAATTTGACCACTGACATCCTCTAATGTGTCAGGAACCATTACAGGTAATTGTTTGGCTACCTAGGTATGGGCTTTGTATCTTTTTTTTAACATGGATGATGTAGACATTTGTATAGTGACTTTGACATAGTTTAAAATGGCAGAGACCACGCTGGTTGTGCAGGATTATAATGCCTTCTATATGTTTAGACCAGCTACGGTGCTGAAGGAGAAAGAGGTGGAGCTGTCTCAACCTTCATCCAGACTTACATAAAGACTGGTAACATTATGATGCATTATAGCTTCTCCATGTCAAAATAACCATCAGAAAGGTCCCTTTCCATATATTAGCTGGCTACAGAACCCACTCTATGGCATAAGCAAGCCACAGCAAATATCTAGAGGAACTAGAATCACTCAGTATTAAATTGAATATTGTTTTCTTAGGTGATCTAAGATATCCAACTATAGACTGGGAAACCTATACCTCTCCTCTTGTACAAGCACAGAGATTCCTGCTTTTTGTCAGTACAATTGTCCTGGAGCAATTAGTCACAGTACCCACAAACATCATGGATGTTGTCCTTATTAATATGAGTCCATCTTGCATCATCCAGTGCCCATATTTATCACTTGCTAGGTTTGACCATAAACACATCTCCTTTGAAATAAAATTCAAACCAGCGACCCCTTGCAACCAAGGTACCTTTAGAAATTTCTCTAAGACAAAATACGGTCTACCTACTCCTAAGTGATACATTGGCAAGCTTCAGATCCCAAGCAAACCCAATTAACCCCCCTGAATATGTGAAAATGTACACCATCTCACTATACCAGCATATAAACAGCTGTATCGATGCAACTGAACATTACAGTAACAAGCACTGGGCCAACCCAAGAAACAAACCAGCATGGTGGAACCATAATTTATTTTTGTAATCTCAGAAGCAAAATGCAGCAAAGCACTGAGCTGACTGAGAATGCTGTTACTTACACTAAGGCTAAAGATAACGTTAACCTACTGCATGATAAATTCTGTTCCGATCCTCACACAAAACACTCCTCCAAGTATCCAAAATCAACAACAAAGCCGGGGACACCCTCTACTCCCACCACATTTCTAAACTTTGGAACCCAATCCCTCAGCACATCCTAAATGCTACCAACCTACATCAATTCAAAACTCTGCTCAAAGACCACCTCACTAACAACTGGCTTTGCTCCTGCACCAAGCCAAGCGAATACCACATAAGCCCACATCAAATTTCATCCCCTAAACTTTATAGTCTTCATGTATACCCCACTCCCACTTCCTAACACCACCTATCAGCTACCTACAATAAGAGCATAATTTGATAATTTCTTTTCTTTTGTAAGGGTATACATATGTACACATATTTAAGTATACTCAAATGATCAACTAAAGATGGACCCCTGCCCTCAAAAAAAAAAAAAAATATATATATATATATATATATATATATATATATATATATGACTTTACTATATTGTAATAACTTTCTCCTTTTCACTAAAGTGTCTATTGTACTTTCTTTATTGTCTATAGATATTTCTGTTAAATTCTATGTAAAACCAACACTGTACCTATCAATGTTGTTCTTGTTTTATTGGAGCTTTTCTCCTCGGGTCTCCATTGAAAATAGGCTCACACCCAGATGGACTATCCCGGTCAACAAATGTAAAATAAATAAATAAACTTTACTCCTGTCTCCCCTTTGCCTCTTCCACAAGATACTAGGTTGCTTCCAGCTATCACACAAGACCAAGTCCTAAAAGCACTATCAAAAGCTAAAAATACTGCATTGATGGGTCCTGACAATATTACTGGATGCATCTTAAATACCTCAAGCATGATTTAGCAGCCACTTTGACAACAGTGCTCAATCTTTGACTCCATACAGTTTTTTTACCAAGAGAATGGAAAATAGCTACACTCATTCTCCTGCATAAGGAGTGACTTTCCACAGACCTAAGGAATTGCAGATTCATGACTCTGACAAGTATCACATGCAAAGCCATGGGAAGACCTATCATGGAATTAATTAATATGAACACGGGGAACCTCCAAATGCTGGACTTGTCTCATTTCAGATTTGTCAAGGGCTGGTCATACTTACCCAACCTGGGGGACTTTTTTGAAAAGGTTACCAAAGTAATAGATGAAGTAAAAAGGTGCATAACATACCTCTTAACCTTTCAGTGCAAGAAATCTGGACAAAGCATAAAATTCTGGAATCTAGAAATCTGGTCCACAAAATAGGGACCAATTTTAAATACTGCTCTTTTAAAACTAGAAAGTCCCTAGAGTAACAGGATTTATTTTCTGAAGGATATGAAGTCTGAATCTCAATTGTCTGTCAATATTTCGTGGCTTCAATCCTAAGGGAGTTGTCAGAAAACCACAAATTTTATGAGGAAGAAGCCAAAAATAAGAGGCAAATGTAGAAAGTTGACATGTAGACAGTTGAGAGGTATGGTGGTCACAGCATAACTCAACCTGACCAAAGATTTTGACACAATCCCCCACTCAGGCATAGTAGAAACACTAAATAAACTGGAAATAGACCCCAACATCACCCACTAGATTGCCAAATGGCTCATGGATTGGATGCAGAAGATCACATTGGGGAAGGTACCTACACAAAGAGACCAGTCCACAATGGTATCCACAGGTTTCAGTGCTGGGACCTCTCCTGTATGGCATGTACCTCTATCAAATAATAGCCAATATCAAAGGGCTCTGGCTAACAAAGCTTGCAGATAACTGCAAGCTAGGACCAGTCATCGAATCTCCAAATGACTTAGCCATTATTAGTACCTCACATTCCTGATGAGGAAGTGGGAAGAGTTATGTGTTATTTGCTATTCAAATTTTATACAAATTATGTGTCCAGATATTTAGTTGGATATTTCAACTTTTCAATGTCTGCAAGTTGAGATGTATGCCTGAAAATAGGTACATACCTCCAAAATAGGTACAGTTGAGAGATGAGAATGGAGGTAATATTTGACCAGTGATGTGGAAACTGTAGGTCTTCAGCATAGGTGCTACGTGGGCTATATTGCTCAGAACCAGGTCCAATATTTTTGAACATATAGCTGGAAGATGAACTAGTTCATCAAAAGAGCTGGCGTTAAAGATGTCCAGGAATCTCTGTGCTTAATTATTTCTGGTGGCATAGGTTTCCCAGTCAATGGAAGGATAGTTGAAGTCTCCAAAGAGAATAGCCTTAAGTTTGATAGGGTGGGATGATATTTTGTTAAAATATGGCTCATGAATTACAAGTGATAAGAAGGGGGTACTATAGTTAGCAATGGTGTCATACAGAGTTTTATTTACCATGAAAAGGATATGAAAGAGCAGTTTGAAGTAATTGTCCTGCCTTAAGAGCTTGGAGGTGAATTGGCTTTTTAGGGACATGGGCATGCCACCTCCATTAACACAATATTTACCAGTGTTGAGTCAGAAAAAGTGGTAGGCATTGAAACCCTGCACAGCGGGAGTGTTACTGCTGAAAACATATAGCTATGCAGACATTTATATTTTCAAGAGTTAG
>NC_056745.1:1375011497-1375016497 GCF_019279795.1 Protopterus annectens | reverse complement strand
AGCTCATAAGGAATTACTATTCTGCTCTCATACAGCAAAGACCCTTGACATGCAGATAATTGTTCTTTTATAGTTGCACATGCAGAGGACAGTGGGTTTTCTTACCCTTTCACAGCAATCACTAACTCTTTGTACAGCACTGATTCATTTCTAATTTCTCTTTGAATAAGAACATTTGTAACTTAGAATTGTTCAAAACTGTGGCATTTTGTACATCCAGTAAGTCAATTCTGTTTGGCTGTGCTGCCTTTATGTATAGTAAACATCACAGTCTGACATTACCATATGTCTTTGTTCTTTTATATTTGATTTCATTGGAATGTGCTCCTAGGAGCACTGCCCAACACTTCAAACATGCTGCTGTCATTAGAGATACTCATTTGTCTGTTTAATGTTTGTTAACCAGGATAATGTGATGATCCACAACATACCCTTTTCAAACATAGGCCAGTGGTGTAGCAATAACAGATTATTATTCAGATGTTATGTGTTTATAAAACCAGGAAGCATTAAAATGTTAAAATGGTATAGTCATCATTTCAAATGTAGAGTATCCACATTATTTGAGGATTCGATAATGGCTCCAAGTTTGCAGTCATCTGTGAACTTTGTTAGCCAGAGTCCCTTAGTGTTGGCCTGTACTTCAGAGAAGTAGATGCAAAACAAGAGAGGTCTCAGGACTGAACCCTGAGGTACTCCACTTTTCACTTGTCTGGAGCTAGATTTGGAGTCAGCTGATTTTACAATGTGAGTTCTATCAGTAAGTCAGTTGGCAACCCATCGAGTGACGTAGGGAATAATGCCCAGCTTAGTAAGTTTATCTATGATTCCAGAGTGGAGGATGGTGTCAAAGGCCTTGGTGAGGTCCAGATAGGCTGGGTGGACTGCCTTACCCTCGTCCACGGCTCTGGAGATGGATTTGAAGAAGTCAATCAAGTTCAGGAGACAAGATTGGCCCTAGTCAAACCCAAACTGGGTGGGGTCCAGTGTTTTAAGGTTGACAATGTCTTTGTCTATAAGTTCCATGATAATACATTCCATGGCCTTGCAGATCAGGCTTGTCAGACTGATGGGGTGGTAGTTCCCGGGATCCAAGGTGAATCCCCCCTTGTAGAGTGGGATAACTGTAGCTGTGCGCCACTCAGTGGGCATGAAGCCTGAGGTGAGGCTATGATTAAACATGACACTTAGGTGAGGTGCCAGTTCATATTGTAGTTCATGTAGTACACAGCCCGGGATGTCATCTGGTCCCATGGATGCTGTATTCTTGGCTTTGGTGAGTGCGTTTTTTACCTGCGTGGCCATTATTACCGGAATTTGGCAATCTTCCATTATTGAGATGGGCCATTTAGGGGGTGAGAGGCTGGTGAAGTTGGCACTGAATTGATCTGCCAGGATATTGGCAATATCCTTGGGATCAGTATATTTAATGCCATTTTGTTGTAGCTCAGAGCAGCTCTGAGCATTGCCATTTAGATTCTTGACATAGTTATAGAATGCCTTGTGGTTGTCTTTGGAATCTTTGGCAATTTTATTTTTGTTTTGAGAATTTTTTGAGGGATCTCAGCTTCTTACTGAGGCTGGTAAGGGAGTTTTTTGCATCCTGGGATTTTCTTCTTTTCTGCAACAGTTTCTTCCTTTTGTTGTAAAGTTTGTTTATGGCAGGGGACCAGCAGATTAGCTTCCTTTTTTTGGAGGAGAGCATCTTGGTTCTATTTGGGATGGCACGATTCATGCATGAGTGGATGTACTCGTACAGTGCCTTAGTGTAGGACTCAGCAGTTGAACTTTCAGTTCTTGTCTGCATGGGTGTCATGAGGTTTGTAACTTCTGACTTGAGTAGCATGAAGTTAGCTTTGGAGAAGTTTTTTATGGAGGTTTCCTTACTGGGGGGTGGGGGTGAGATGTAGATGTTAAGGGTGATTAGCTTATGGTCTGACCTGACCAACGAGGGGGTGACCATAGGTGTGGAGCATCAATTTCCCATGTTGGTAATGACCAGGTCTAGGATATTGGAGCCCCTGGTGGGACTATGGATTAGTTGATCCAGGGCATTGGAATTTATGAATTCCAAGAACCGTTGGGCAAAGGTGTTGGTACACGAGTAGTTTTCCCAGTTAATGGCAGGGTAGTTGAAATCACCCAGTATTAGGGTATTTGGTTGTATATTAATATTTTCAAGTATGTTTGGAAAGGTGTAATGAGAATCTTGGGGCATGGTGGGGGATCTGTAGCATGCTACAATTTGGATTGCAGTCTTACCTAGTGTTAGATGCACCTGGAGAATTTCAGACGCATTGTGTTGGACAACTAACCTGGTGGTGTGAATATCCTTGGTGAATATAGACACTCCTACACCTTTAGTGTTTTGATCCTGGTTTGGTGGCCAAAAATTGTGGTAAGAGCTGTAGCCTGGTCTTGCAGTGGTGCTCTCTGAAGCCTTGAACCAGGTCTCAGTTACTGCACAGATATCGATGGTCTCCATTTTTAGGAGTGCCTTGAGAGAGTGCATTTTGAGGTTTAGACTTCTAGCATTGAGTACCATTACCTTCAGATTTTGCATGATTGTACCTTTTACAGTGGTGGTTTTGTCCTTTGAACTTTGCCTAAAAAGGCACTATAGGGGTGGCAAGAGCCTTAGCCAGTATCCTGAATCCCAGGGGCAACAGGTGCAGACGATCTCTGGCAAAGCATCGTGGTCTGTCGATCAAGTCATCCTAGGCAGACAGATACTTAATCCCCTTTGAATGACACCAGAAGCTTCGCCAATTGTTGAAGTCAATCATTTTGTCCTTATATTGTGGTATCATTCTGGGTGAAGGCAGGATGCTAGTCAGGGCTAGGGTCATACCTGCCTGGGCCACATGATCTGAGAGCTCTTCCATGTCTCTTTTCATGTAGTCCAGGGAGGTACGTCTCAAGTCATTCACTCCAACATGGACAATGACAGAGTCATATTTGTACTTGTTGTGGAGTGCCTTGAGTGCATGAGTTATGTGATGGATCCTGGCACCCGACAGGCAGCTCACTGTAATTTTCTCCTTGTTCAGCCTGGTGAGTGGGACATCAGTATGACTGATTATAGAGTCACCTATGACTAAAGCATTAGGTACATTGTCTTTCCTTAGGGGCTGTTGCTGGGTGGCACACTGGTGTTGTGAGCTGTGTGACACTTTGGTTGTGATTGGTGTTTGTTTGCATTTCAGCTTCGACGGTCCTTGTTGCTTGGGCAGGTTATAGTTAAGGGCCTCCGCATATGTGGATTTAGTGTTGCTATGTGTGGGTGTTGGTGGTGTGAGTTTAGAAAGGCTATGTGTTGCTTGAGGTGTAGTGCGGGTGCTAACCTTCTCCTCTTGACTGTCTAGCACAATCGTGGGTGGAGAAAGCTTTGCTTCCAGTTTGGCTATGTAAGTGCATCTCTCACAGGTTGTAGTGTTGGGTGGTAGGAGGAGAGGGTTGTCTATGTACATGAGGCAATTGCTGCATTGCCCCAGTATACCCAGATTCACCAGGTGTACAGGATAAATCAACGGAAGCTGACCCTTGGACATGCCTGGTTTGGTGCTTTTTTTTTAAAAGTACAGGAGCTGTTTTCCCTTACCTTAGCAAGGTACTTTGCAGTTATAGGCTGTTTAGTGCGTATGATTAATTTCTCCTTATTAAAGGAGAGTTGAGTGCTTGTATCAGTTTAAGGCTTCCTAGTGCTTTCCAGCAGGTATTAGAGCAAGTGCTAGTCACAGGGATGCTTAAAGGTAAGATGGAAAAAAATGGTTTATCCTAAATACTGCAGTGTGCACTAGAGAAGTTAGATGTAAAAGTAGGTAACTAAGTTTTACCTGTCTAAAAAGTTTTAGTGGAGAGTCACTATTTTTAAAGCAGCAAGATAGATTGAAAGGGGATGATCACTTTTGTATTCCAGTACTATGGAATACAGTAGAATGGCCAATAAATTTAAATAGTTGAATGGGAGTGATTTCACAAAATGATAATTTTGTGCTTACTCACACAAGCCAGTGAAAGCAGACAGGAAATGAGATATATGGTCAAATTAACATAAGAGGCAGGCAACTAGAAAGACAGTGGTATTTAAGAACATGACAGTGTCGGGGTGGGGAAAATTTTCTGCCTGACTCACAAGAGACAGAGCTGTGGTGTCTTTTGAAGTTTTAATATGCAGTTAAAAGCAGAACACAAGCAAAACACAAGGTAAAGAAAACAAATAACAGCACTCAAAATATAAAAAGGCAATTAATACAAAATACAACAAATAAAAAGCAAACCAACCTTTCCCTCACAGCAAAGTGTAGTAGAGTCTGGGTGAGCCTTTCCAATAAAATTATACCAATCATGAATCTACAAGAGAAAAATGCTTAGCATTTGGTCAGCAATGTCACAAGTGTAAAAAATGGAACAATTTTCAGAAGTTTTGCAAATCAAGTAAACCTCATAGAGTTATAAAGAGGGGTCACTCAAAAAAGCAAGTTGATTATTTACTGAGCTGTAATTCTACTTTCTACATAGATGGTGTATCAGTAATTGGTGAAAAGGCTGATGCAGTGAATTTGTTGGCAAAGAGTGAAGTATTTTGTATTGTCCAGATCCATGGTAAATCCACCGAGCTTAAAGTGGACACTGGCTTGAAGTGCAATGTTATGTCAGCAGACACATTTGCAAGGGTGAGAACCAGTGAACAACTCAATATGGCTAGTTGTGAGAAACTTGTTGTGTATGGAGGCGAAGAAATTCAAATCGAAGGTTCAGTAGTGCTTTCATGTTATTTGGCTAGGAACTGTTACAACGTGTTATTCTATGTAGTCCGAAGACCAGTACAGTCATTACTGAGTCTCAGAGACAGTATGAGAATGAATTTACTTTCCTTTACCAAAGAAGTTCATCATATAAGCACATATCCTAGTTCCAATTTTACTAAAGCTATTTTCTCAGAGTATGCTGATGTGTCGATGACAAGTTGGGCAAACTTCCAGTTGTGTATGCTATGA